>NC_058032.1:11048427-11348427 GCF_019176455.1 Solea senegalensis
TAGTTTTGGAATTATAAGATTTTGGGATTCCTAAGTAGTTTTTGGAATTATATAAATAGATTTTGCAATTATAAGTAGATTTTGGAATTATAAGAACATTTTTAAATTTTAAAGAATTTTAAGTAGATCTTAGAATTATAGTATGATTTTGGAGCTATTAGTAGATTTCTGAATTATAAATAGATTTTGGAATTAGTAGTAGATTTTGGAATTAGTAGTAGATTTCGGAACTATAAGTAGATTTTGGAATTAAAAGTAGTTTTTGGAACTATAAGTAGATTTTGGAATTATAAGTAGTTTTTGGAATTATTTGTAGTTTTTAAAATTAGTAGTTTTTGGAACTATAAGTAGATTTTGGAATTAGTAGTAGATTTCGGAATTATAGGTAGTTTTTAGAATTAGTAGATTTTGGAATTAGTAGTAGATTTCGGAACTATAAATAGATTTTGGAATTATAAGTAGATTTTGGAACTATAAGTAGATTTTGGAATTATAAGTAGATTTTTGAACTATAGGTAGATTTTGGAATTATAAATAGATTTTAGAATTATAAGAACATTTTAGAATTTTAAGTAGATTTTAGAACTTTAAGTAGATTTTAGAATTATATGTAGATTTTAGAATTATATGTAGATTTTAGAATTATTAGACAATTTTAGAAATTTAAGTACATTTTAGAATTATATGTAGGATTTTGGAGCTATTAGTAGATTTCTGAACTATAAGTAGATTTTGGAATTATAAATAGATTTTGGAATTATTAGATTTCGGAACTATAATTAGATTTTGGGATTATAAATAGATTTTGGAATTAGTAGTAGATTTTGGAATTCTTAGATTTCAGAACTATAAGTAGATTTTGGAATTAAAAGTAGTTTTCGGAACTATAAGTAGATTTTGGAATTATAAATAGATTGTGGAACTATAGATTTTAGAATTATAAGAACATTTTAGAATTTAAGTAGATTTTAGAACTATATGTAGATTTTAGAATTATAAGAAAATTTTAGAATTTTAAGTAGATTTTACAATTATATGTAGGATTTTGGAACTATTAGTAGATTTCTGAACTATAAGTAGATTTTGGAATTCTTAGATTTCAGAACTATAAGTAGATTTTGGAATTAAAAGTAGATTTTGGAATAAGTAGTTTTGGAACTATAAGTAGATTTTGGAATTAGTAAATTTCGGAACTATAAGTAGATTTTGGAATTATAAATAGATTTTGGAATTATAAGTAGATTTTGGAATTATTAGATTTCGGAACTATAAATAGATTTTGGGATTATATGTAGTTTTTAGAATTAGTAGTTTTTGGAACTATAAGTAGATTTTGGAATTAGTAGTAGATTTCGGAACTATAAGTAGATTTTGGAATTATAAATAGATTTTGGAACTATAGATTTTAGAATTATAAGAACATTTTAGAATTTAAGTAGATTTTAGAATTATATGTAGATTTTAGAATTATAAGAACATTTTAGAATTTTAAGTAGATTTTAGAATTATATGTAGGATTTTGGAACTATTAGTAGATTTCTGAACTATAAGTAGATTTTGGGATTATAAATAGATTTTGGAATAAGTAGTAGATTTTGGAATAAGTAGTAGATTTTGGAATTATAAGATTTTGGGATTATAAGTAGTTTTTGGAATTATAAATAGATTTTGGAATTATAAGTAGATTTAAGAACTATAGGTAGATTTTGGAATTATAAGTAGTTTTTGGAATTATTAGATTTCGGAACTATAAGTAGATTTTGGAATTATAAATAGATTTTGGAATTATAAGTAGATTTAGGAACTATAAGTAGATTTTGGAATTAGTAGTAGATTTCGGAACTATAAGTAGATTTTGGAATTCTTAGATTTCGGAACTATATGTAGATTTTGGAATTAAAAGTAGTTTTTGGAACTATAAGTAGATTTTGGAATTATAAGTAGTTTTTGGAATTATATGTAGTTTTTAAAATTAGTAGTTTTTGGAATTAGTAGTAGATTTCAGAACTATAAGTAGATTTTGGAATTATAAATAGATTTTGGAACTATAAATAGATTTTGGAATTAGTAGTAGTTTTTGGAATTATAAGATTTTGGGATTCTATGTAGTTTTTGGAATTATAAATAGATTTTGCAAATATAAGTAGATTTTGGAATTATAAGAACATTTTAGAATTTTAAGTAGATTTTAGAATTATATGTAGATTTTAGAATTATATGAACATTTTAGAATTTTAAGTAGATCTTAGAATTATAGTAGGATTTTGGAGCTATTAGTAGATTTCTGAACTATAAGTAGATTTTGGAATTATAAATAGATTTTGGAATTAGTAGTAGATTTTGGAATTAGTAGTAGATTTCGGAACTATAAGTAGATTTTGGAATTATAAGTAGTTTTTGGAATTATATGTAGTTTTTAAAATTAGTAGTTTTTGGAACTATAAGTAGATTTTGGAATTATAGGATTTTGGGATTATAAATCGTTTTTGGAATTATAGATTTTGCAATTATAAGTAGATTTCTACTTCAACAGCTTGACAATGTAAATAAATTAGAATGAGCGTCTGTATTTTCCAGATAATAGAATACATTTAAAGAATAAAAATGTACTATATTTGTGTACATGGATCTGAACAGAAGCAAAAACATTTCACTGGAGTACAAAATGTTAAAGTAAGTGTACTTTTGTGTTTTTAAGTCGAGTGTAAAATGTAGGTCGTGACTTTTATTTGGCAGAAATTAAAGATTAAATGATTAGTATACTTAGTTCATACAATGACTTGATTTTACACTCTGTTAACTGACATTTTTCAGTTTGTCAAACATGTATGAACTGTTGTTTTCATTGCCCACGTGAAAAAGACTTTTATTTTGATATTAGAAGTTACAGGTGAGGCACAGCTGATTCTTCCACTGTTTGAATTTTTGAAACTACATTTTTAACAAGCTTTCGCGTCTTCAGCTCATTCTTGTGCTGGACTGTGTCCAGGCTCTTGATGCAGGTATTTTTATTACTTAACAGTTAACTCGACTTTATGATGCATATATAAAAAAAACATTTGTACAGAGAAAAACTTTATTTCTTAACTTTTATTACAAAAGAAAAACCAGTGTATGTGTGTGTGTGTTCTTGTGTTGTAAACTGGCAGAATGTCTTCTCTCCGTCTTAATAGCTCTTTGTGCTCTCGTACATGTCGGGGAACGGGAGGCTGACGTGTCCACTTCCAGCCACTAGGGGCAAAATTCCAGCATTGGGGACGACGTTCCATGACAGTGTCAGAGTGATGTTCTTATTGGCTCTGGAGGAGAGAGAGAGTCACATGACACAGGTACAGTAAACAAGCAGCTGCTAGCATGTCGCCGCTTGCCTATCCTGATGGTGTTTCCTTGCACAGAATTAAAACACTTGAGGTCACCTCACATCCACGCAAACATCGAAATAGAATCAAATCTACTGACATTTATTTCCTCCACACCAAACTTCATAGAGGAAACGTGTGCGTGCGTGCATGCGTGCGTGCGTGCGTGCGTGCGTGCGTGCGTGTCTAACCTGAGTCCGTTCCCATCATCGAAGAAGAAATATTTAGACTTCATATCTCGGAGGTTCAGTTTGGTGCTTTCACCTCGAAGGACGATCTTGTCCCACAGCACCACCTGATTCAGAGCCTAACACACACACACACACACACACACACACACACACACACACACACACACACGATTCATAAAACATCAACTTCACTTCTTTCTTGCACAAAACTCAAGCACTCACTGACCCATGTCTTCAAAACTTTCAAGGGCCCTGATTTATTTTCATACCAAATTCACAAACTTTCAAGGATTTCAAGGACCCCTGGGAAGTTAGGCACTGGGTTGTGAAGGTTAGGGTCAGGGGCTCAAAAATGTGTGTGTGTGTGTGTGTCTTACGTTGCTCCTGGTGGTGTACTCTGCAGACAGGTAGATAAACAGCTGTTTAACATTCCAGTCAAAAACTGGCTGTAAATGTAAGAAATATTAAGGAGCAAAACGAGAGATCATGTGACCACACACACACTTCCACCCACCCACAGGTGCAAGGACAGGCAAGGATATCAGCCGAGAGGTCGAAGGTGACGAAGCCCAGGTCACTGCGCTCTCTGGGTCCAGTGAAGTCATCGACGTTCTTCCTGTCGCACAGAGACAGAGGAGAGACGTGGACTCAGCTCTTTGAAAACCATGTTGTTTTTGTGAGGTTGCTTTCAATGTTCTCCGACAGGTAACTCCAGAGGCTGAAACACGGTTCAGTCACAGTGTGGCGCAGTAAAGCTCTGGTCAGGCGTGTGTTTCCACTGAGGACGGTACCTTTAACACAGCTCGCCTCGTTTTACCTCCTTAACCCTTCTGCGCCCGTCCTGTCACCACAGACAGGATGTCTCATGCGTTCTTCTCTACTGTAACTCCTAGACTGTTTGTGACGTTAGATATCCAGAGTGAAAGTTATGTTTGAAAACGGGGCAGAAGAACGCACTCGTTGAACATTTTTTGACAATTCTAAAATTAAAATAAATCCAGGCGGTCTGAGGATCATGACGCTCATAACGCTCATAACACCGCGGTGAAGTGGTTTTCTGTGCGACACAAACACACAAACTAGTGACTTGTAAAGCAGCTGTTTTGGAAAGAACTGAATCAGTGGATTAAAAAGATTTGTTGACAGAATGGTTCAGTCCGTCAGTCACTGAAGTGAAACGTGGTCACGATGGCTGGCTCTCAGCAGTGCTGTCTCTAAATACATCGGACTCCAATGTTAAATATGGACATTTAATGTTAATGTGTTCAGGATTGTCGGACATTGTTGGCTTTGATTCTTATGTCGGACGTCGAGCCGAGTCGTGCTATAGTGGAAAAGCGCCGTTAGTTGTTAGCAGAGGTGTGGGCGGAAACCTTGGACGTCCAAACTGTCCAAACACTTTTAAGTGAGACACAATCTGGATATGGTTCAAAATTAGGGATGCACGATATATCGGCATTAATATTGTTATCGGCCGATGTTCGTCATTTTTTAACATATCGGTCCAATGAGTAAAACTGCGCCTATTTTAACAACCAATGTTTATATCTTCTTATCATCGTTATACATTTTTTTAATAAATAAGAATTTTAAAGAAATAACGCACAGATAACGGCGCGTTAATGCTAACAGCTGCTAACGTGCACTTACAGCATCACTCTCGAGACGTGGATGTCCACAGGAACTCGTCTGTCCTTAAACGCTGTGGTGACGAAGCAGCCGAACGTCAGCGCTGCCATGACGCTCAGGGAGAAGGCGAACAGAGAGTTCGCTCTGGACAGAACCGTGTTCATCTTTTCACTCTGCAAACAACAGCGCAAACACCGCAACAACTACGCCGAACGAGAGCGGCGTCAACCGGGCTAGATGCTAGCTGTTGTGGAAGAGAACGGAAGTGTCAAGTGACGTAGAGTGGACGCGCGCTACCTGTTCGCACTTTTCAAAATAAAACCAATAATTTATTTATTTCTTTACTTGGCTTCAATTGACTCGATTGTCTATTAGTGAATTCATCTCTTTTATCTATTGATTTATTTAATGATTTTTAAAAAAAATTTAATCCAATACAATGTCGACTTTATTTCTGTTACATATATATGTATATATAACATATTTTATAAAAACATTCATTAGGAAATATATCCTTTTTATTTATTTGCTGTATATTTGTTTTTTTTTAATAACTGATAATAAATAATAAATTTGTTCTTGTAATGAGAGATTTCCGCTCTGTAGACGCTGCATTTATTTTAAAATAAAATTCTTATTGTGGAAAAATCTACTTCCGCTTTTGTGTGTATCACGGCGGTTGGTTTGACGCAACCGGAAACAGGAAGTTAATTTAAATACGAGCGATGAGTAAGCGGAAGAGGGCAAAGCTTCTTTTTAAATAAACTTTATTGACACCGAATAGCTGCTCCAAGGCAAGAGCATGAAAACAGTTAAATGTAAAACATGAATGAATGAATTAACTTCACACGCAGTGAAGTGGAGGCTTTTGTACAATTAATACATATTATAAGTAATTAATTCACCTGCCAATGTTTGTTTGTGTTAAAGAAAGAGTCACAAGGTTGGAGTTTTAACCAGATTTTGGAAAACTGGATTTTAGTGTGGCCTATAATCTGTGAAATATACACCTGAAATGAAGTCATTTGGAGCCCATAAAACAACAACAATAAATGGTTGTCACAGTTTGAAATGGAAAGTGAAAATCTGCATTTTATGTTTGGTTTTGGTTTATTTGCATGCATTTGAACTGAGTGAGCTCCTGAATGAATGAATGAATGAATGAATGAATGAATGAATGAATGAAATGAAATTTATTTTGAACATGAGAATCACAGATAAAGCGTTTTTCACATGAAATTGCTCATAGAAAATAAATACTAAATTAGATAAATGAAAATTCCCTACATGTTCAAAAAGGAGAAGGAAGACGCTAACTTATGTTTACCTTCTCCTTTTATAAGTTCACTTATTCACTTATGCTGTTTACTTTTCTCACCGGTTGCTGTCAAATATAATTTATGAGATTAAAATTAAAACCAGCCTTTTCAGACTCAATACAGGAGGTGTGATTACAGTTTAGGAAGTGTAAAAGTCACATTTTCACAGTTGTATTTGTTATTTACATGTGTTTCAGTAAGTGAGTGGGTTATACTACAGTTTGACCTAGTTTAAAAAGCTGCAGTCAGTTGCTCTGGTCTATAAATACAGACGCTGCTGTAAAAGTTACTCTGCTATGTCGAGTCAGTGTTCTTAGTGGGGGCGGAAATACCCAACACTTATGGATCTTTTTACATTATATACTTCTGGCATGACACAGATTTTTTTTGCTTCTCCATCAGTGATAGAAACTGCTATTTTTTAGTTCCTGCTCTGACGAGATTCAGATGAGCAGATAAAATGTGATGTCAACAGACTGCTGACCACTGATTGGTCATCAAAGAGTGTCGTCACTGAAGATTCATGAGCACAGCGTCTGACACAAGAATCAAAGGCAACAATGTCCAACGGTAGATTAGAGATAAAAAGTAACTAACTAGCATCTATCTATCCCCCTGAGCTAACTAACTAGCATCTATCTATCCCCCTGAGCTTACTAACTAGCATCTATCTATCCTTCTGAGCTAACTAACTAGCATCTATCTATCCCCCCAAGCTAACTAACTAGCATCTACCTATCCTTCTAACCTAACTAACTAGCATCTATTGATCCCCCTGAGCTAACTATCTATCTATCTATCTATCTATCTATCTATCTATCTATCTATCTATCTATCTATCTATCTATCTAGCTATCCTTCTGACCTAACACAGCATCTATCCATTCCCTGAGCTAACTAACTAGCATCTATCAATCCTCTTGAGCAAACTAACTAGCATCTATCGCATCCTCTTGAGCTAACCAATTCATTTCGCAAACTAACTAGCATCTATCGATCCTCTTGAGCTAACTAACTAGCATTTATCTATCCTCCTGAGCAAACTAACTAGCATGTATATATATTTCTGACATAATCAACTAGCGTCTATCTATCCTCCTGAGCTAACTAACTAGCATCTATCTATCTATCTATCTTTCTGACCTAACTAACTAGCATCTATCTATCCTTCTGAGTTAACTAACTAGCATTTATCTATCCTCCTGAGCAAACAAACTAGCATGTATTTGTCTTTCTGACATAACCAACTAGCGTCTATCTATCCTCCTGAGCTAACTAACTAGCATCTATCTATCTTTCTGACCTAATTAACTAGCATCCTGTATCCTCCTGAGCCTAACTAACTAGCATCTATCTATCATGCTGGGTTAACTAACTTGAATCTATCTATCTTTCTGACCTAACTAACTAGCATTTATCTATCTCCCTGATCTAACTAACTAGCATCTATCTATCCTGATCTAACTAACTAGCATCTATCTATCTTTCTGACCTAATTAACTAGCATCTATCTATCCTCCTGAGCTAACTAACTAGCATCTATCTATCCTTCTGAGTTAACTAACTTGAATCTATCTATCCTCCTGACCTAACTCACTGCTTTTATCTGTCCCCTGAGCCTAGACTAACCTATACTAACTAGCACTATCTTTCTTCTGACCTAACTAGCATCTATCCATCCTCCTGAGCTAACTAACTAGCAGCTATCTTTCTGACCCTCACTAACTAGCATCTATCTGTCTTTCTGACCTAACTAACTAGCATCTATCTATCTTCCTGACCTAACTAACTAGCATTTATCTATCCCACCTAACTAACCAGCATTTACTCATCCCTGACCTAACTAACTAGCATTTATCTATCCTCCTGCCCTAACTAGCCAGCATTTATCTATCATCCTAACCTAACTAACTAGCATTTATCTATACTCCTGACCTAACTAACTAGCATTTATCGATCATCCTGACCTAACTAACTAGCATCTATCTATCTTTCTGACCTAACTAACTAGCATTTATCTATCCTCCTGATGTAACCGGCATTTAACTAATCCACTGCCAGCTTCTATCCTCCTGCCCTAACTAACTAGTAACCAACTATCTACCTATCTATCCTCCTGACCTAAATAACTGGCCTAACTAACTAGCATTTATTATCATCCTAACCTAACTAACTAGTATTTATCTATACTCCTGACCTAACTAACTAGCATTTATCTATCATTCTGACCTAACTAACCAGCATTTATCTATACTCCTGACCTAACTAACTAGCATTTATCGATCCTCCTGACCTAACTAACTAGCATCTATCTATCTTTCTGACCTAACTTACTAGCACTTATCTATACTCCTGACCTAACTAACTAGCATTTATCTATCCTCCTGACCTAACTAACCATCAGTTATCTATACTCCTGACCTAACTAACTAGCATTTATCTATCCTCCTGACCTAACTAACTAGCATTTATCGATCCTCCTGACGTAACTAACTAGCATCTATCTATACTCCTGACCTAACTAACAAGCATTTATCTATCATCCTAACCTAACTAACTAGTATTTATCTATACTCCTGACCTACCTAACTAGCACTTGTCTATACTCCTGACCTAACTAACCAGCATTTATCTATACTCTTGACCTAACTAACTAGCATTTATCTATCCTCCTGAGCTAGCTAACTAACTAGCGTCTATCTATCTTTCTGAGCAAACTAATGTCTGTCTGTCCCTCCGCCCTTATTTCATGGATTACTCCTTTATTTATGAAAGGCGGTGACGTCACGCTCAGTTTACTCTCAGATTCGCTGTGCTGAGTGTGCTCGAGCACGAGCACAAAAATAGCCTCTATGCGGACACGTGTGCGCGCATGTGAGTTTGGTCATGTGCGTTTAACAACAACAGCAACAAAACCGTTCAGCCAATCACGTCGCTGCTCCTCCTGCTCCTCCTGCTCCTCCTCCCTGACTCCGTGGTTGCGGACAGTGTCGTATTATCTGAGCGGTGAAAGAGTGAGTTGGATCCGCAGGAACATGCCCGAGGTCCCGCCTGGAGCTCCGGAGGTTTCCCGGAAAAGAGGCGCAGAGGCCGGGGCACCATCTCAACGAGGCCCGGAGAGGAAGAAGGCCTGCTGGGGCATTCTGACCAGCCAAGGTCGGTGAACCGCTGATCTGAGCTCATGATCGACATCCGAGATTAGATTAGATTAGATTATTTTAAACCTAATCTGGAGAAAATACCTTGATTTTTAAATATTTTTTCACCAATTAGTGATTAAAATGAAGTAAGAATATAAATATAAAAATATGAACTAAAAAACTTTTAATTAAATAAGAAAAAAACCAAGGACAAAACAATGAATTAACGAACATATGAACATGAAAAAAGAAATAAAATAAGATTTAAAATAGAAAGAATACACAAGTATAAAATAAGAATAGAAACAGCAACTAAGAATGTATAAATAAAAACTATGAATACAATAAAAGGAACACATGTTGCAACTTTTATTGTGAAAAGTGACGTGTAAAAGGGCAGTGACGCAGGATTGTTTTTATATTTGATACAATTTTGACAGAATTGAAGAAAACACTTTTTACACGTTTATGTACCAGCATAAACAAACCGTGTAACTACAAACTTCCACCGTGTAAATAAAGGTTTTTATCAAACCTGGAAAACGATGATTGTTTTTGTCCACAAACGATTAAAATGATTCGGTTTTTAATGATTTTCTTTGTTTTGAAGTATTCACATTTAATAAAGAAGCTGAGTAATCTGAGAAGCTAAGAACACTCAGACCGATTAATCCAAGATCATGATACATGTATGAAAAGAATAATTTGTATTTATTCATTATTAATAATAATACATTAAATAAGATATTGATAAAATAATCATAATAATACGACTGTATTCTAGTAATATTAGGACTTTTTTAATATTAGGACTTTATTTTCATAATATGACTTTATTCTCTTAATATTACGACTTCATTCACTTAATATGACTTTATTCTCTTAATATGACTTTATTCTCTTAATATTACACATTTTTATACAAAAAACAAAATAATTTATGTATAAAAATGTAAAAGAAAAACGGTATATAGCAGAGAATAAATAAATAGATAAATAAATGAGTGAAAAGAGGTAAAAACCAGGTTGTGTTACCACTGTGTCGTCGAGCAGCAGATAATAAGTGTTTTTACAACCTGTTTAGTTGACAGTTATTAAACTAAATAATTCAAATATCCACATGACAGAAGCCTGTGATCGTTTTTATTCGACTTTTAAACAGTCGAGCTTTTCTGTCAGTGATTTCTCCTTCATTCAAGATGTCGTACACTTACCAGTGGCTGGACGTGCCATGGGGAGACGGAGACATGGGTATGTTGTGTAGACCCTGTCTGTCTGTCTGTCTGTCTGTCTGTCTCTGTGTGTGTGTGTGTGTGTGCGCGCAGAGAAAGAGTTTCCCCAACAGTGAATAGAAATAGAACCACAGAGTTCACTGCTGCGCGTCCTTTTTTACTGTGGTCAACATTTGACCCAGTTTTTTTCCTCGAGGACAGAATTGTTCTGAGGACATTGACAGTGTTTATTACTTAACCTCAGCCCTAAACTTTAACCACTTCCTCACAAATGAGGTTCTGCCTCATTAGGACCAGGTTTTCAGTCTCCATGAGGACGACTGATCCTGGCAAAGAACAAGTGAGTTTTTTTTTTCTTCTTTGAAAACACAAATCTAATGGCTGCTTTTCAAAGACACTGGAGACGGTGAAGCTCAGTGCAGGGTTAGCTTGGTTGCTTCAGTGTTGGCTCTGTGATCAGTTGTTCATTTAAAGGTTTTTAAAACTTATTTTCACACGAGGAGAAGCTGAAACCAGAACTTTTCAATCACGTGTGTGTGTGTGTGTGTGTGTTTACAGGGTCGTGGGCAGATCGCTCCCCTCTCCATGAAGCAGCCTCTCAGGGTCGACTGCTCGCTCTCCGCACTCTGCTGGCTCAGGTAAAGACGTGTTTCTCTTCTGCGCTCTTATCATCGCGCATCACGTGAGTACAAGCCCTGACCACAAGAGGCAGCAGTGGACCAGCAGCTCCTCTGGAGGAGCATGAATGACTTTATGATAAAATATATCGATTTAATTGATCAAAAAGATTGTATTTTAGTGTTTGAAAATACACTTGTTCTTTACGCTCCCTCACTTGTTCTTTACGCTCCCTCGCTTGTTCTTTACGCTCCCTCACTTTTCTGCTCCCTCACTTACTCCCTCACTTGTTGCTTACGCCGCTCCCTCACTTGTTCTTTGGCTCCCTCACTTGTTCTTTTGCTCCTCACTTGTTCTTTTCCCTCTCACTGCTCTCTCACTTGTTCTTTACCCCTCACTTGTTCTTTACGCTTCCTCACTTGTTCTTTATCACTTGTTCTTTCCTCACTTGTTCTTACGCCCACTTGCTCCTTGGCTTGTTCACTTGTTCTTTCTCCCTCACTTGTTCTCTGTGTTCTTACGCTCCCTCACTTGTTCTTTGGCTCCCTCACTTGTTCTTACTCCCTTGACTTGCTCACTTGTTCTTACGCTTTTTCTGCTTGTTCTTTCCCCCTCACTTGTTCTTCACGCCTCACTCTGTTCTTTGTCCCTCACTCCTTACGTTCTTTGCTCGCACCCTCACTTGTTCTTTACTTGTTCTTTCTTCTGTTCTCTTGTTCGCTCCCTCGCTGTTCTTTCGCCTTTACTCTCCCTCACTTGTTCTTTACGCTCCTCACTTGTTCTTTTACGCTCCCTCACTTGTTCTTTACTTCCTCACTTTGCTTTACTGGCTCTCCTCACTTGTTCTTTGTGCTCCCTCACTTGTTCTTTTGCTCCCTCACTTGTTCTTTGGCTTCCTCCTTTTCCCTCACTTCTTCGCTCCCTCACTTGTTCTTCACGGCTCCCTTCTTGTTCTTTATTCTCCCTTGTTCTTTCCCTCACTTGCTTCACTTGTTCTTCACTTGCTTCTTGCTACTGTTCTTTATCTCACTGTTCTTTCTGCTCCTCACTATGCTCCCTCACTTGCTCTTTATGCTCCCTCACTTGTTCTTCCTCGCCTGTTCACTGTTCTTGCACGGCTCCCCTCACTTGTTCTGCTCCTCACTTGTTCTTTACGCCTCCCTCACTTGTTCTTCTTCACGCCCTCACTTGTTCTTTCTCCCTCACTTGTTCTTGACTTTTCTCTCACTTGTTCTTTTACGCTCCCTCACTTGTTCTTTACCTCCCCTCACTTGTTCTTCTGTCCCTTGCTCTTCTTTATTCTCCTTGCTTGTCTCTTGCGCCCCTCACTTCTTCGCTCCCTCACTTTATTCCCTCACTTGTTCTTTCCCTCACTTATTCTTTATGCCCCTCACTCTTTCTACTCCTCACCCTCACTTGTTCTTTTGCTCCTCACTTGTCCCTCCCTCACTTGTTCTTTTGTCCCTACTTGCTCCCTCACTCCCTCACTTGTTCTTACGCCCCTCACTTGTTCTTTTGCCCTCACTTGTTCTTTTACTTGCTCTCCCCCTCACTTGTTCTTTCACGCTCCCTCACTTGTTCTTGGCTCCTCACTTGTTCTTTCACGGCTCCCTCTTTCTTCTTCCTCACTTGTTCTTTGCTCTCCCCTCACTTGTTCTTTTGCTCCCTCACTTGTTCTTTCCTCCACTCTTCTCCTCCTCTTCGCTCTCTTGTTCTTCACTCCCTCACTTGTTCTTCCTTCCTCACTTGTTCTTTGCTCCCTCACTTGTTCTTTACTCCCTCTCTTGTTCTTTCTCCCTCACTTGTTCTTTGCTCCCTCACTTTTTTACGCTCCCTCACTTGTTCTTTACTTGTTCTTGCTCCCTCACTTGTTCTTTACTTGTTCTTTCCCTCACTTGTTCTTTTCCCTTCTTTGCAGCTCCCTCACTTCTTTCTCCCTCACTTGTTCTTGCAAGTTCTTTGCCCCTCACTTGTTCTTTGCCCCTCGCTTGTTCTTTCGCTCCTGCTTGTTCTTTTTACTCTTCCACTTGTTCACTCTCCCTCACTTGTTCTTTATGCTCCCTCACTTGTTCTTGCTCCCTCACTTGTTCTTTTGCTCCCTCACTTGTTCTTTTTCCTCACTTGTTCTTTGCTCCCTCACTTGTTCTTTATGCTCCCTCACTTGTTCTTTGTGCTCCTCACTTGTTCTTACGCCCCTCACTTGTTCTTTGTGCTCCCTCACTTGTTCTTTCGCTCCCTCACTTGTTCCTCTTTGCTCTTTACCCTTGCTTTTCTTCCTCACTTGATGCTCCCTCACTTGTTCTTTACCCTCACTTGTTCTTTGTTCTCGCCTCACTTGTTCTTTCTCAGCACTTGTTCTTTCCTGTTCTTGCTCCCTCACTTGCTCTTTATGCTTCACTTGTTCTTTGCCCCTCACTTGTTCTTACGCTTCCTCACTTGTTCTTGCTCCCTCACTTTTCTTTCGCTCCTCACTTGTTCTTTACCTCCCTCACTTGTTCTCTCCCTCACTTGTTCTTTGTGCTCCTCACTTGTTCTTTATGCTCCTCCTTCCCTCACTTGTTCTTTACTCTCCCTCACTTGCTCTTATGCTCCCTCACTTGTTCACTTGTTCTTACGCTCCCTCACTTGTTCTTACGCTCCTCACTTGTTCTTTGCCCCCTCACTTGTTCTTTGCTTCCTCACTTGTTCTTTCACGGCTCCCTCACTTGTTCTTTACTCCCTCACTTGTTCTTTGTCTCCTCTTTTCGCTTCACTTGTTCTTTTCTCTCACTTGTTCTTTACGCTCCCTCGCTTGTTCTTTCTCCCTCCTTGTCTCACTTGTTCTTTCTCCCTCACTTGTTCTTTGTGCTCCCTCACTTGTTCTTCACCCTCACTTGTTCTTCGCTCCCTCACTTGTTCTTACTTCGCTCTTTGCTCCCTCACTTGTTCTTTCTCCCTCACTTTCTTTGCTTCCTTTCACTCCTCACTCACTTGTTCTTTGCTTCACTCACTTGTTCTTACGCCCCACTTGTTCTTTTCGCTCCCTCACTTGTTCTTTGCTACTTGTTCTTCGCTCCCTCACTTGTTCTTTCGCTCCCTCACTTGTTCTTTGCTTTCCTTCTCTGTTCTTTGGCGCCTCCCTCACTTGTTCTTTACGCTTCCTCACTTGTTCTTACTTGTTCTTGGCTCCCTCACTTGTTCTTTGTCCCTCACTTGCTGACTTTGACTTGCACTCTCACTTGTTCTTTGCTCCCTCACTTGTTCTTTGCTCCCTCACTTGTTCTTTTTGCTCCCTCACTTGTTCTTTTAAGTACTTGGCTACTTGTTCTTTTGTACTTCTTTCTCCCTCACTTGTTCTTTTTCCGCTGTCCCTCACTTGTTCTTTGCGCTCCCTCACTTGTTCAATGTGTTTTCAATGTGTGCTGAGAGTCTTGGGAGGAAAGTTTGTTATGTTTGCTTAGTAACAATAAAGAATCTTGAATCTTGAATCTTGTTCTTTACACTCCCTCACTTGTTCTTTGCGCTCCCTCTGTTCTTTATGCTCCCTCACTTGTTCTTTACGCTCCCTCACTTGTTCTTTGTGCCTTTCCTCATTAAAGTCATCTTTGTGCTTTCTCTTCTTTCCTTTTTAAACCTCAGGGATATCACGCCAACATCGTCACCATCGATCATGTGACCCCTCTCCATGAAGCCTGTCTGTCAGGACATGTCGCCTGCGCCAGAGCACTGATAAGCGCCGGAGCTAATGTAAGTTAATCTTGGCGCCACTGTCAGTGGAAGCGATGAAGTCACTGGCGTAGTCTGACTAAACCTAGATTTTCAAAATAAAGGTTTGTAGTTACATTATGTTTTTTTGTGTCATTTCAAAGACATAATTCTTCCACTGTGTAACAAATATTCTTCTATCTCTTGGAATATTACATTTTTTGGAAATCTTCTTATACCCAAGGCTCTTCAAGTGCCATGAAACACTCTCCTCTCGTCTTTCCTGTGATTGCAACTCAATTAAATTCAATTTTATTTGTATAGCGCCAAATCATAACATACATGATCTCAGGTCTCTGTACATAGACAACATCAAAGAGAGCAGAGAAACACAACAGTTCACACAATGAGCAAACACTAGGCATCAGTGGAGAGAAAAAACTCCCTCTTAACAGAAGAAGAAATCTCTGACAGAACCAGGCTCAGAGATGTGCGGTCATCTGCCTCGACCGGTTGGGGTGAAAGGAAAAATGGGGGACAGTGGAGAGGTGGGGGACAGAAAGGGGGGAGAGAAAGGACAAGAGGGAGATGAGGTAGAGACAGAAGAGAGAGAGAGACCAGCAGCAGATACACAACAACTGTATCAAGTTACAAGTTTATACAGTTAATGATATCGACTTTTAATTATAGCACAATAATAATGGTGATGATATGGATAGCCTCTAAAACTTGATCTTGATCCTGCAACCTGCAAGATGAGAATACAGAGAGAGAGAGAGGGAAGGAAGGAAGGAAAGATACAAACTAGGGAGAGAAAGAGACAAGGTCAATGACATATAAAAAGTCATATTCATACCCTGAGTGGGCGGAAGAAGGCTGTTCTGGAAATGAGTTCTCACCTTGAATACCTTCATGGGCGGGGTTTTATTTACTGTATGCATCACAGCTGAAGCAAATGAACCATCATTACAGAGTTCCCAAAGTCTTAATTATTATTATTATTATGTTTCTGTCAGGCAGCTTTGAAGACAACAATATGATATAGACGTTGAATCATTGTGACGTGGCTATGTAAAGAAAATATACTTTTAAACACAAATACTACATCATGTATTTTCTCTGTTGATTTTATTTCACACAACTCATAAAGAAGTCATTTAAAGCGGAATGTTGCTCTTTGAGAACAATTTAACTGATAAATCCTTAAAATCTTTGGAGAGATTGAATATTTTGTGTATACATATATATATCTATGTATCTATGTATACATAGATATATCTATGTATACATATATATCTATATCTATCTATCTATCTATCTATCTATCTATCTATATATATATATATGTATATGTGCTTTCCAAATAAAGTTGGAGCAGATTGTATATTTGTCTTTTCACGTGCGCGTGCAGGTGAACGCGGCCACCATCGATGGCGTCACTCCTCTGTTCAACTGTTGTTCTTCCGGCAGCGTCGGCGGCGTGGAGCTGCTGCTGCAGAGTGGAGCGTACACACACGCCTCACACACACACTTCCCTTCAGCTCTGCACGAAGCCTGCAAGAGAGGTGTGTGTGTACACACTCACACACACACACACTTTCATAATGTACTTTCATAATGAAGCTTTGCTCCACAAATACATTTAATTGTATTTTAATATGTCATTTGTTTATTGTGTGTATGTGTACACACACACACACACCTTCATAATGAAGCTTTGCTCCACAAATACATTTAATTGTATTTTAATATGTCATTTGTTTATTGTGTGTGTGTGTACACAGGTAGCAGCCAGTGTGTAGAGGCACTGCTGTCTCATGGTGTTGATCCAGACTACATGGTGTCTCACCTGGGTTCTCCTCTCTACATGAGCTGTCTCCACCAACATGCTGCCTGCTCCAGGATTCTGCTACACAAAGGTGTGTTTCATTCATTCACTGTTCACACCTGTCTCCACCCCCCTCCGTCAGCCCTGTGTGTTCAGTTTACATACAGAGTCGATGCGAGCCGCTCGTGTCAACCACGCCCGTCGTGTTTGTTGTTTAAGGCTCACGTTTATATTTTTAAAGTGTTGTGGAAAACAGCGCTGACGTTGTGTCCGGCCCGACGTTTCTCCTCCGCAGATGTTTCCACGCCAATGTGCAACGATGCTTTGGACGACGGTGAAGAGAAATCGTCACTGCTGTTTAACTCGCAGCCAGCGCTCCCATCACGACAAACCGCAGGACCTGTTCACACTGTTGGGTTCCGTGTGGATAAAAATCAGATTTTTCAATAACTAAACCGTTTTTGCCGTTTCTCCTGCAGTGATTCTGATGTGTACGAGCCCTTAAATTTCCTCTGTGAAGGTGTGATGTTTCACGGATTCTCCTCTCGTCCTCTCGTCCAGGTGCCAGTGCTAACGTGGGCAGAGACAGAGACAGTCCGCTTCATGCCGCTGTCAGACAGGACAACGCTGACCAGGTGTCAGTCTTACTGGAATATGGAGCTGATATCAACCTCAGAGACGATAACGACCAGCGACCTGTGGACCTTGCGCCCCCTGGTGGAAAAACAAAGCAGCTTCTCCATGCATTTGAAGGTAGTGGCACTATCTTCCACTGACATGATTCTCAATAGAGTTCTGGTAGCAGACGTCGCGCAGTCCCATCATGCCCATAAACCAGGCGCTGTTCACGCCCATAAACCAGGCGCTGTTCACGCCCATAAACCAGGCGCTGTTCACGCCCATAAACCAGGCGCTGTTCAAGCCCATAAACCAGGTGCATGCCCATAAACCAGGCGCTGTTCACGCCCATAAACCAGGCGCTGCTAAACCAGGCGCTGTTCAAGCCCATAAACCAGGTGCATGCCCATAAACCAGGCGCTGTTCACGCCCATAAACCAGGCGCTGTTCATGCCCATAAACCAGGTTCACGCTCATAAAACAGGCGCTGTTCACACAGTGCCAGGATGCTGAAACGGTAGTGCAAGCTAACAGGAGAACATTTTACTGGATCACCAAAGATCTCAAGAACAGCAGAGATGTCTCACTGCTATAAATCACACTCAATGTTAGCGTAGCACATGAAATCTACAGTTAATTACAGCTCATTTCATTTCATGTACTGAATCACGATGACGGGATACATAACGATCACTGAGTTTTTACACTTTTTACTGATGTCAAAAGTGCGTTAATTTTCCCTTAAGTTTCCCCTTAAATGCCAACTTCAGCGTTGTTACAGAATGCAACGCTAACTGACGTAAATATGTCATTTTATTGCGATCTGCGTTCTCTGCAGTACAATGACAGATTATTGGAAAGTTGAAGATAAATCGTAATTGCGGCCGTTTCCTTCCGTCTGTCATGTGCTGTGATAAATTGCTTGATCGCCATAGATTTAAAGAGCACTTTTTCAGAGGCTTTTCCTGCCAACATGGTGGTGTAAACAAACTCAGGTCACAGGACACACAAAGCTCTGTGGTACTGAATAATTCAAAAATACTTTATTCTCAGTGCTGTTTACATGGACTAATTGACTCATCTATTACTTCTGTAATTTATTTGCCTGCCAACATGGGTGATATAAACAAAGAGTCATGTGACGTCTGGCGCTCCATACTGATGTGTTGTAAGTAAACCACATTTTTTTCCCCTCCCTCCAGTTTCTCCGAGGACTCTCCGCCAGGTGTGTCGTATCCATATCAGGCGTCTGATTGGTCGATCCAGGCTGACGGAGCTGCACTGTCTTCCTCTGCCCCCTCTGCTCACTCAGTACCTGGAGCACACTTAGGCTACGTCCACACTACTTTGTTTTCATGTAAAAACGCATGAGGTCTGCCTTGTGTTTCATCATTTATGAATGACTGTGGTAACATGTATTTGAAGCCCTGGTTCGGCCTGGTCTTAACATGAATATTTGATACACTGCATGGACAAAAGTATTTGGACGCCTGACCATTTCACCAGCAGGGACTGTAATGATGTATTCAAATACACATACAGTCCTTTAAAATGGAGTGGGTTCCCCTTTTGCAGCTATAAGACTTCGCTTTAAGATGTTGAAATGTTTCTATGGTGAATTTGAGTCGAGCGTTGACGAGGTCAGGCACTGGTGTTGGACGAGGAGGTTCTGGTTAGCAATCTCTGCTCCAGTTCACCCCAAAGGTGCTGGATGGGGTTGGGGTCCGGGTTCTGCACTCTTGACTCTTGAGTGCTTCCACACCAAACTCAGAGCCAAACCATGTCTTTATGGTTGTTGCCTTGTACACTGGGACACAGTCATGATGGAATAGAAAAAGGTCCTTCCTCGAACTGAAGCATCTCGCTATGCTGAAGCATTTAAGGTTGTCCTTTCTTGGAGGTGCCAAAGCCTGATTGACACACCTGAGTTCAGGTGTGTCCAAATACTTTTGTCCATATAGTGTAGGTTCACACTGGGTTCCCACCGAGTTACACTGTAAGTTGTATTGTTTCAGCTTTTTGGTAAGTTTGAAGACATGTCTTCAAATGGAACACTTCCTATGAAGGAAAATGAAAAAGATCATACAGGGAAAAGTTTGACCTTCCACCATCTGTCCACACTGTCCAGACGTTTTTTAAAAAATGCTTCTGGCTCTGTGTTAGCATAGACGATCAAAAAAGAGAGAGCTTTGAAAACGATGACGTCGTTACCTGCATGTGCTTCCTGGCTGGTTCTTATCAGCTGCGACTCGACGATCTACGATTCTTGGTCCTCTTTTTCATCCTTGTTGTTTTGCGTTTGTTATTATTTTCGGAAAACAATGCAAACAACTGAGAATCAACTTCCTGTTTACTCCTTCATGTGCCTGCTCAGTTTACCTGAATGGTCATGTGATGTACTTTTCCAGGCACGTAAGCATGGATGAAGGTTACGTGTGAAACTGGGCTAAAATGCTCACCTAGTCTTAGAACTGTCCCCTTGTCGGGTGCTTCTGTTGAATCAAATCTTAAAAACAGACTCATGTTTTATCATTCTGCATTTCTTGACTTCACCTCATTTAAAATGTGCTCATGTTTCTCTGTTTTTTATTTATTGTTTTGCCTTTAAACGTGTGTTTTAATGTGTGAGCCACTATAACCTTGTTTTAGGAAGTGCTATATAAATAAAGCTTGTTATTGATGTTATTATCGTGTCCGAACCAAGATCACGTCACAAACATCTACAGAGTACATGCGATGCTGCAGGAGTGAATGGTCGTTTTAATAGCCTGTGACGTCATTTTTGTAAATGATTTTCCCAAAACACGAGTGACTAGTGTGATTGACAGCTGGTGTCGTCCAAGAGGAACCTGCTGGTGATGTCTGTCAACATGGCGCGAGCCAAACTGCAAATCTCCAGGCATCAGAATGGGAGTTCAGATTGTCGTGGGCGATGTTACCACTGGTTGACGCTTGTGGTGCATTCCATTTACACGTCAGACGTTGGACAGTTGACCACATTCCAGAACTCAGAATTTCTGACTACGACTGGAACGCGCCATTGGTCGACCTGTAGCGAAGCAAGATGGTGGCTTCAGTAACGCAAGACCATTGGCAAACACCGCTGTGTTCCATTTACGTCTGAACTCGGACATCAGAGCTCAGACTGTTGTCTCCTCAGAGTCCATTACACTCTTGACTTGAGAGTCAAAAAAAGTATCTTTCACTAGCCACGGCTTTGGAGTGCAAAATATGCCATTTGTGGACGAGTCGTTCGCAAAGAATCAAATCCTTTGAAAGAGCTGTTACCAACGAACTGAACTTTTAGATAGAATCAAATCTTTTGAACAATTCCTTTTCTGTGAGTCAGGAATTCAGAGAAGCAAAATGGCGGACGACAAGCCAGATCTATAAAGCCTACAACAGAGACGGTCAAATGTGCAGCGGAACCTTCCAACGCGTATTAACCGCCACGTATTATCAACGCTGGCCACCTAGGTGAAGGAAAATTGTCGGAAGAGTTGGCAGGATTGAGGGGCAATTATGGTATTTTCATCAACGCCTGCAATGAATATATCGAAGAACTGGGACAGATAGACCCAACAGACGACAACTGGGAGTTGTGTGACGCCATTGTGCAAAGGTACCATGAGACTGCTGTGGTCCAAGGATGCAGGACATAGACACTCTTGTGACACAGTTCAAGTTGGCTTTCAATCAGTACTCTGCACTCGGTCAAGAAAATGTAGTGCCTTGGATCCTCTCCTTTAGAAACGTTTTTTTTTTTTTAAATGTTATAAGCCCATAAATGAGTGTCAGCCATGTCCTCGTGTATTTACCATTCTAGAGGGTACTCAAGTTTTTTGTCCCCCATTTAAATGTTTAATTTTAGCTATTTATTATTGAGAACGCCTTGTTGACATGGAAAACGTTTGTAAGTTCCGCGTTCTCACTGATTACAACTACAGCCAACGAACCACAGGCATTTTTATGAGACACACACACACGTACACGTCCACGTCAGGGACCAGACAGACACACCTCGTGTGTCCTCCCACAGCAACTCAAACCTGAACCTGCCTTCATTACCACACACGGCAGCCTGTCAAACAGCGCGAGGACACGGGTTGAAGCAGTGTAAATGACAGTCAACATCCAGAAAAGTGATTAGTGACGCGCGCGCGCGCACGTGTGTGTGTGTGTGTGTGTGAGAGAGAGCGCAGAGCCAGTGGTGGCGTATCATAGGCAGTGACGTTCGCGGGGCAACGGTGGACAGTAGACGGACACAGAGCTCGCCACAAGCCCGGTGAATAAACGTGGAGCTGTAGCTATTGACGCCGCTCGTCACACTTTAACCCCGCTGTCGGCTTAAACTGCGCGTGCGTGTCTCTGTGTGTGTGTGTGGGGGGGGAAACACGCTGACAGCCCCGGTTAGCACTTGTTAGAAGCAGCTAACCTTAGCTTAGCTTAGCTGTGGGGCAGCTAAGCCCGGCTAGCCGCGGGACCAGGACCAGGACCAGGACTAGGACTAGGACCAGGACTAGGACTAGTGTCCGCCATGAGGGTCAAAGTGGGTTTCCTTTTACGGAGTTTGCTCGTCATTGGGACGTTTCTTGGCTTGGTAGTGCTGTGGTCATCTCTGACGCCCAAACCCAGCGATGACAACCCCTTTAACAAACGGGTAAGTCAACAGCAAACTGCCTCCCCTCTCCCCTCTCCCCCCCAACCGAACTTGGATGTGGGGAAGTTAACAGAGCATCAAACTCATGGGCTGTGGAAGAACAGTGTGATCGTGGATCCGCTTTCTTCTTTCATTCAGACAGTTTTAACTGTAGCGGTTGTCATGGAGATTGGTTCGTGGCTGCCGCACTGAGCCCTGCTGTATTCAGGGTTTACTTCATCTTTATTAGTTGGACAGATTTTCTTCGTCCCTTTTTTTAAAACATTTTTTTAGCAACATCAAACATGATAGTTCGTGTTCTGTGAGGTGGTGACAGTCCGACTATAGCACACACACACACACACACACACACAGACTCTCAACAGGTTCAGTCCAGGATGTACTATGTCCGCATACGTCACCACGAGGCGGAACTGGGAAATCGTACCTGTCATTACTAAAAAAACGTACCTGTCATCCCATACCTTTGGTGTTCAAGTCCACATAGATCCAATCTCCTCATGCGTCTATATTTATCATGTATCATGTATGATGATCAAAAGTTGACTGTGATCGATTGATCAAATGTGAACACTCTGTACAAACAAAGAAATCATTCAAAAGTGAAACATTTTGGTTTTGTGGACAGAGCGAGACGTTTGAGAACATCATCGCCATCAGCTTCAGTTCTCGCCGATCAACAGTTTTCAACGTTTTCCGATGTCTTCACGGAACAAAACGAGTACTCGATTACTCAGGAAAATAATGGACTGATTCTTCGAGGTGTCCTGGTTTTCACAAAGCCCCCCCGACTGTTTTTTTTGTCATTAAGTGCACAACACAGTGCGGTTCAGCCGTCGATGGTGTGTAGCTGTGTTTACATTGTTGCGTCAGCTCCACAATTAGCATCTTACCAGAATTTTTGACTGTTCTGATTCTTTCAGCTCCTTAAATGTGTATATTTCCTGGTTTCTGTTCTCCGTGCAAACAGAGAAATCCTTCCAAAGTGAAACATTTTGGTTTGTGGACAAAGCGAGACATTTGAGAACATCAACGCGATTCAACATTTTCTGAGGTTTCACGGGCCAAACACCTCTCGCCTGCCGGAAAAGATTTCCAGCGTGCTTTTCAAAGCTGCCTTACACGACAGTTTTGCCACTCGCTCACACTTTTACACACTTAATATTACACGTCACTCAGTGCAACACTATGTTGTGTTTGTCCATGCTGTCGTATTTGCTCGTTGTCTTGTGCAAACGTGATGCGATGTTCCCTGGTGTGATGTTAAGACTGCGTCTCTGCGTCATACATAACTGCCCCTCTGTCATTTTGCTCCCACGCAGGAAGGCAATCTGCTGCCCAATGAAGGTCCGTTTAAGCCCGTGGTGCCGTGGCCTCATGTGGAGGGAGTGGAGGTGGACCTCAACGCCATCAGACAAAAACACGGTGAGTTGTGACTTTCAGCGTCGCCTATGTCTTACAAAACTGACACCACTGGATCCGGTAGACTTTTGTTTGGTTTGCTCAGTGTAGAACTTTACCTGCTTATAGCTATTATCATCTTACATAAGCAGGACAAAGTTCTTCCTGAAATACACAACTCAATTTGTTAAATTGAGTTTTGAAACACACGTGATTCTGTTTTTACAGTCGCAGATTATACGAGAGAAGGATTTCTTTAAATTCAGTTTTATTTGTATAGAACCAATTCATGCGTACAGAACTGGTGAAAAATGTTCGAAAGTAATGGAATTGCGAAAAACCAATGCAAAATGGCTCAGTAGCACCCTCCTCAGGTCCAACACCTATGGAGCGGGGCAAAATGTAGTTTCGCAGAATTTCACGAAATTTGGTGGTAACGTGATTTGGCCAAAGAGTGGGTGGATTCTTACCACAGTTGAATTGAATGGGGAACATACCTCGGTGATCACCTACTCATCACAAAAAATTTCAGATTGATGTTGCTAAGAAAGTTGCTAAGAGAAGGACGAGAAAAGGGCGATAAAAACACAACCTCGTTGGTGATGGCAGCGTTTTAACCTTGTGTGGTTCCTGTGGCTCCACACACGCCAGCACCAGGCCTCCTTCATTCATTCTCTTTGAGGTTATTTTAAAAAGCTGCTTGTTGGGTTTACAGCGGCGACGACGCTCTACTTCTCTCGTCGTCGCTACCCTTTCCCTTTCAAACTAGACAAACGACTTGTTCTGTTCTTTGGCGTCCCCTTCCTTTATGTTGACACGATGATGCAAAAACAGCTAACCTGTTTGTTCCCTTTACTCGTGCTGTGACCTGGCAGGTGAGTAACCTGACTGACACGTTGGACGACTCTCATTCTTCTTCTTGGAGTTTGTATGTTTGTACAGAGGAAACGTCTTTTGCCGATTTCCTCAATCGATTTTGATTCCGTTCCATTCAGTGTCACACCAATGTGGAGATATTTCAGTTTCCATAACAATTTGGCTTGGTTATGAAACACAGAAGCAATGCTGTGCTTACTGTACACAATTTGGATCTCTGTGACAGGACTGGGCAAATATTGATATTTGAATTATTAAATAAACTAAAGTAGTAGGAGTTTACAGCGGGATAATGGTGGAGAAAGCTACGTTAAAACAAGCTTCTCTATGTTGTGAATAAATCCGGCACTTTTTTGTTGTCCTCAGTCAGACTGATATCGCGATGTGTCGCTCTATGATCGTCTCGCAATAATTTTGACTATCACACAATCGTTGAGTGGCGATATAATTGGTATCGGTAACCTGGTGCAATCATTAACAGTACGAACGATTACGTTTGTGTTTCTTGGGGCTCGAGAGTGCGACAAATTTGGTTATTTGATAATGAATCGATTACGAAATGAATCTTCTCCTCATTTTTTTGATAATTGATTATTCGATTTTTAGAGTTTTCTTTAAAGTAATTAAATCGAGTTGCCTGATCTTAAATGTGAGTGTTTTCTGCTTTCATTGCTCCATTTGACACAGGAAGAAAACTGTTGATTTGTGGACCATGTATATTTATTTTTATTCATACTTCAGTCCACAGTATTTGTATGAATAAATATACAAAATGTTATTGCTGAAGAGTTTAAAAATGTTTACTGAAATCAAGTAGTTTTCAGTCACTGCTGCCGCCGTGCTACTTCTAAAGCGTCCAATTCTTTTATACGGTCTCTGCTTATACATCTCACTCTGGAAAAAACACACATTGTGTGTGTGTATATATATATATATATGTGTATGTGTATGTATGTATATGTATATACACATGTTTTATTTCAAAGTAATTGTATTTTGTGGTGTTTTATCCTTTTTGATTTCTGTGGGGGTTTTTTTGTGTCCAGGAGCTGTTGTTGATTTCCAGAAACCTGAGCAGGAGCTGAACCAGAAGCAGGTGATGCAGCAGCAGTACGTGACATTCAAACCCCAAACGCTGGTCTACGACAGCCCCGTGCTGAGCCGAGGCGTGCTGGGAAACTTTGAGCCAAAGGAACCGGAGCCTCACGGGGTCCTCAATGGTCCCGGAGAGGAGGCTAAGCCCCTTGTTCTGGGCGCGGAGTACAAAGATGCAGTTCAAGCCTCCATCAAAGAGTTTGGCTTCAACATGGTGGCGAGTGACATGATCTCACTGGACAGAAGCATCAGCGACATACGCCACGAAGAGTAAGTGCCTTGTTCGCTGCTTCACCTCGCTGTTAGATGGCCTTTCTCCTTTTTTTATAAGCCGCTCACGCCCCACTCCAAAGTCCTCAGAGGATAGAAGTACATTTTCACATCAGAGCACACAGAGTTTGAGTTGTTGCTGCCTCCGTCGGTCACTTCAAATGTGTTATTTTGCAGCAGACGAACAGCAGACTTTAAAATGTTACAAGTTTTTTTTAAAGGTCCTGTTTGTGTTTGTGTTTATGTTTCTATGAGTCCTTGACATTTGCCCTAAATAGACATGGGGTCATTGAAAGTCCTTGAATTTTGTGCAAGAAAGAAGTTGAGTTGATGTTTAGGTAAATGTCTCCATTGTTTGTTATGACGCCACTGTTTCACGTCCTGCGTTACTTGAAGAACAAAGGTGGAGTCACAATCATGAGTGGTGTTGTGGACACTGTCCACTGTCTCTGACTCTCTCCGCCATTGGTGTGAGATTCCGTGCAGAACAATGAGCGAGTAAAGTTAAAGGGCTGTTTCACCCAGTTTCTTTCTCACTTGGTCAAACTGATTGTTTTTGTCAGTTTGATTGATTTATTTTTTTTCCTCTGTTGTTGTGGGAATGAGACGTGTCTCAGATCCACTGTCTGATGATCAAATATCACATTTATCTCTGGAAATTAGTACATTTTTGTTTGTCATGTTGTCAAGAGCATGCATTCTTGTGAAAGTCTGTCTGTAAAGTTCCTTTACTCACACAACCACACTTTCACTTTACTGGCAAACACTAAAAATTCTTTCAGCGTGTTCTAAAAAGGGAAGAACTTTTCAGATTAAGGCCACATTCATACTACTAAGATTTAATTTGCCGGTGGCCACATTGCCCCCAGTGATTTAGAACCCCGAGGCTGCAGTTTAGTACAAAAGGACCAAAACAATGACACAGTTTCAGCCATGACAGGACTAAGAATGAAAGAGAACTTTCCCCCTGTGCGATTCTTAAAACGTTTTCCCAAACTGGTTTTATCTGGGTCTAAGTGAACTGGGCTAAGGATTTGAAGCCTTCACGAAGACCCTGAGTGCAGCAATGTTAACATTTCTGAACCAAACTTATGACCCATCCTTTTATTATTTATTTGAGCTCTTTTACTTCATTCAAGTCTCCTTTTTACTCCTTTGAACTTTAACTTCTATTTTACTGCCATGTTCCATGTCCTTTACTTTTACGTACTGAATGACTTTATTTTATTTATTTCGTTGTGTTTTCTCTCTCTCACTCACTTCCTTTCCTCACCTCTTTACTTCTTCTTTCCCCTCTCTGCTCCACTTCCTTCATTACTGTCTTAAAGCACAGTACCAGCACGCTGTGTGTGTGTGTGTCTGCTGAAACGGTTGCTGGGTTTTGTGGTCGGCTGTTTTCCTTGATTATGCTTTTTCTTCCAGATTTTTTTCTTATCAGTAAGGTAAACACGCATTAGGAAGGTGTAACTTGTTCACACCCAACTAAACAAAACGGCCATTTAACCCAAGTGACAGTGACAGGTTGGGAAGGTTCAGCCAGTTTCTTTATCGTCAGACGTGTCTGATATTTATACATCGACTGGATGAACGTTGTGTTAAATGCGTCGTGTCAACATCAGTCAGCTGGGATTGTTCTTCTCATATAATACGTGTTTGCTGTCTTCCTGGTTTGCCCGTTGAAGCCAAATAGGAAAATGAATCAACTTGTTATCCTGAGAAGTTAATGGTCTCAATCTGTAGTTCTTCAGGTCTCTGTCAATATCGAATGGTTTATGAATTACTCTTCATTTGTAGTGGGATGGAGTGGCTGCTGTCGTCCCAATAGATACACAATTTAATGCAAAAACACGAACACTCAAGTTCTGACATCTGCACTTTGATGTAGGTCTATAGAATGTCATGAAGATATTAGAGCTGCAGCGGTTATTTAACTGAATCTATTACTGAATTAATCCAATATTTTGATAATCGTTTATTTGGCTTTATAGTTTTCAGATTTTTCAGCTCCTTGAAGGAATAAAGTCAGTCTTTCTGCTAAGCTCTCCGTCAGGGATCAGCAAGTAAATGTGGCCGAGAGACAATTTCCTTTTGTAAGTAATTGAATATTTGGGCCACAACGTTGTATCTTCATCAGGCAAAAGTGCTTTAAAACCCACGTTTGCTGCCGTAAACTAACAATAATTGTTACAAAGACAAAAGCTCGTACTCATACAATTTTAACAATTACTGCTTCTTCTCCTTCTTCTTTGAGCTTCAAACATGCAAGTAGTTCTTTTACTGACATTTACTCCCCAAACCTGGCTGTTACCATGACAACGGTAGTGTTTTTTTAATTTTTATTTTAGCAACAATGTCTTAGTTGAGTCGATTCATATTTCTTTCAGAATAAAAGCTCTGAACTCGATATGAAATTGAAATCTTTTTGTAAATAATTTAAGATGAGATTTGTTAAATCTGGGGCCACCAATTGCTGACCACTGGTCTTGGCTTTCGTCCCCTGACCGTTCTTCAAGGCTTCTACCTGCCATGGGAACACAAACAGAACTCAAGCCCCACAGTTTAGTTCCCCTAAACTATTTTTCCCGGGAAAACATTTGCCTTATTTCTGCACTACGGCGAATGAAAACTGTAACTGACCTGCGCTTGTTGCCCCCTCTGTAGGTGTAAGTACTGGAATTACGACGACAGGCTGCTGACCTCCAGCGTGGTGATCGTGTTCCATAACGAAGGCTGGTCCACTCTGATGAGAACGGTCCACAGTGTCATCAAGAGGACGCCCAGGAGATACCTGGCTGAGATCGTCATGATCGATGACTTCAGCAACAAAGGTGGGCTTCGCTTGTTTCTAATGGTTAAACTGTACATGTTGATATTTTTTCGTATACTGTTCGGACCCGAATGTGAGTAGAGGTCGCCGACTGACAGCCTATATATCACTGATTTACATTTTTTCCTGTCTCCTGACTTTAGACTTTGATTATTATTAAGTATTTTGACAAGTTTTCAGATTTTTCAGCTCCTCAAGTACAAATATTTTTTAGTTTTTTTTGCTCCGTACAACAAGAAATCACGAAAACTGAATCATTTTGGTTTATGAACAAAACTAGACATTTGAGAACATCGTCATTTCATGGTTTAGGAAACCCCAATTCATTTTATGAACAAACAACTAATCAATGAATTGAGAAAATAGTCAACAGACCGATGAGTAACCCAGTAAATAAGCAAATATATGCAGTGTTTTTTTAATGTAAATAATGTATAAAATAAATACATGAAATGGGTAATCATAAAACTAAAAAATTAAAAAATCTTTGGATGAAACCGGCAACATTTATCAAATTTGTATTAAATAGGTCATTAATGAATAATAATTGGCCAATGCTGATTATTAAACAATGGCACATGGTCGACCTCTGGTTTGAACGAAATAACCAACTAGTAAAAACAAGAGAACAGGAAATTTGGCAAAAGCACCGATGAAACATGCAAAGAAATGCTGTCACATGTTTTAATGACAAGTTCCATCTGTGTGTGTGTGCGTGCATGTGCGTGTGTGTAGTCCATCTCAAGGAGCGTCTGGAGGAGTACATCAAGCAGTGGAACGGTCTTGTCAAGCTCTACAGAAATGAGAAGAGAGAAGGTCTGATCCAGGCCAGGAGTATCGGAGCACACAAGGCCAATAAAGGACAGGTATTAAACTTTCTTTATTGCCTCAAATTGGTATCGACTGGTTACCCGTGTGCTTTCTAAGACATAATTCTCCATCTGTGTAACAAATGTTCTTCTCCCGTGAAGATGAAACAAACAGCCCACAACATGGCTGATGTTTATTCACAGTATTCAGTATCAGCTCAATCCTCTTATATTTCTAGAAGAACACTATTGAAGCTTCACACCCAGCTCACAGAGGGAGGTTAAACTAATACAAAGACCTGTCTGTGTGTGTGTGCATGTGTGTGTCTCTGTGTGTGTGTGTGTGTGTGTGTATGCTTGTTGTGTAGGTGCTGATCTACCTGGACGCTCATTGTGAGGTGGGAGTCAACTGGTACCCTCCACTGGTTGCTCCGATTTCAAAAGACAGGTAGTGCAAACAGACCTGTGACCGTGTATGTTCAGTCTTCACACATTTCGGGGGAAATTCTCAACGCTCAGTCAGTCAAGTCTTTAGCATTATTATCAGTATTATTTATTACAAACATGGAGCAATTGCACATTGTAGGAGAACACATTGCTGCATGGACTGAGCTAGTTTTAATTAAGGTTTTTACAGTATGTGACGTCTAGGGCCAGTGGTTCTCAAACGTTTTATACCACCTGAGTAACACCATTATCAGTCAGCTGCAGACTTTTCTGTCTTCTTTTAGCTTACTTTAAGCTAACTTGTTGTTAGGAATGTCTTCTTTTAGCTAACTTGTAGGTAGGTAAGAATGTCTTTTAGCTAACTTGTGCCTGGTGCAAACCAAAATATGGATAATCATGGAGCTGAGAGCAGATTATTCCAGGGAAATATGTTAAAGGCCATCATCCAGATGATTATATGTGTCATCTTGATGTTGCCTCTGTTCTCCTGGGCCAAGTTCATTCAAATAAATCTCCTTAACTCTTAACTTGTCAGAGATTCCAGGGTCATTTTCACTCTTCTCCAAAAACCTTGACATCAAATAATCCCCAACCCCGCGAGATTAACGCTGTACTGTATATTTAATCATCACCTTCCTTTTCAGCATATCTGTTCCCCCTCTTGTCTTTGTTTGTGTTGGTATGCTACAAATATAAGCAGATCAGACAGCAAACTAAAGGTACAGTATGCAGGATTTTTCAGCCTTATTGATGTTCTCGACAATCCCTTAATCAGATCCCAGCTTCAGATTTCAATTAGGTAATCTGAGGAGAAGGACAACTCTGTGGCCCTGCTCTTTGCTCTGTCCACTTCCTCACAACTCAGTGGCGTTACAGCGCCACATACAGGCCTGGCATATGTACTACAGCGTTTAGAGTTGTCTTTGAAACAAAGTTCTCCGTCCGAGTGGATGAGGCCTAAGTTTTCTTCCCAAGTTTGTGTTAGGGCTGTGACTAACGTAGATTATTTTCTCTATGAATCGATGAGTTGTTTAGTCCACAAACTGTCTGAAATGAAGATGTTCCTAAATGTCTTGTTTTGTCCACAAACTGAAATTAGTCAGTTTTCATGTGATCATGTAAGACACATACAGACGTGTGTGTGTGTGTGTGTCTGTGTGTGTGTGTGGGGGTGTGTAGGACAGTGTGTACAGTGCCCCTGATAGACTATATAGATGGTAATGAGTACACTATGGAGCCTCAGCAGGGTGGCGATGAGGACGGCCTGGCTCGAGGAGCGTGGGACTGGAGTCTGCTCTGGAAGAGAGTCCCACTTAGCCAGAGAGAGAAGGCCGAGCGGAAATACACCACCGAGCCTTACCGGTACACACCACAGAGCCAGCGTTCTAACACTCACTCATGCCTGTTCTGTTTGTGTCTCCATCTCCCATCCCTTCATCCCACCTGTCCTCTCCTCCACTGTGTTGTCTCACTCTGTCTTGGTGTCTGACACCCCCCACCCCATGTCTCTGTCTTGTACTGGTTTGCTTGTACTATACCCCCCACCCCACCCTCCTGCATGTCCACCCACCCCATGCACGTCTCCCGTGTATCTGGTATCCCCCACCTCCATTCTGTCAGAACGGTGTGTACGGTGCCTCTGATCGACTCCATCCATGGCGAGAAGTACACCATCGAGGCTCAGGGTGGAGGAGACAAAGATGGCTTTGCTAGAGGAGCCTGGGATTGGAGCATGCTCTGGAAGAGAGTTCCTCTGGGAGAGAGGGAACATAACCTCAGAAAATCTCAGACTGAGCCATATAGGTACAGAAAACCAAGTCTCCTCACTAATCCAGGGCAGTGTCAACACCGGAGTAAAAACATGTCCCAGCAAACCTGGATCAATGCTTACTAAATATCTGACTCACTGGATGCTGGTGTAGCGTGTGAGGGCTGCGTCGTTGTGTAACTTTTCAGTAACAAGCGTTTGCCATTGGTTAGTCCTCTTGGAAATAAGAGAAGCCATAGATATGTGACGCTGATTATTAGCGCCCGAGCATGAATGTGCCAGGGAGGAACCTATTGTTCCTGTTAAGATTATTATTTTTCTCCAAAGTTGCTTTCCTTCCGTGTCCCACATAGTTGTACAGAGTTTAACCAAACTTGGTACGTGTGTTGCTCTGATGATTCCAAACATTTCTAATGTACTTCCATTAGCTCCGCCTATCCAGAAGTTGGCCATTTTGGAGAAACAAAAAATGGCTAGTCTACACATTTGAACGAACTCGTCCTAGCACGTTTGAGTCATCGGATTTGACGAGTTGCGTGGGGCGAGGGCTCCAGTCTGACTAAGCGTACACATGCAGGAGACTTTGAATCGTATTATCCAGGTACGTTAGTCCGACTAAGACAAGCTCAATTTTAGTCGGACTAACATGTTTGTGTGAATGTCTTTGTCCGACTAAAATGGAACTTTGAATTTGCATGTGAAGTCACAAATTAGACGCATGTGAAGAAGTTGTCTTGGTTAAAGCAGAGGAGACTGCTCAGAGTCGGCGACGCATTTCCGCTCACGTAGTCGTTCGGCAGACCGGATAATAACCCGTCCTCATTGTGTCTCAGGTGTATCTACACGCTATCCGATTGTAATCCGATTATAGGAAACGGGTTTATATCAATTTTCCGCGACGTAGACTTGCTGCTCACGCATCCAGTGTGACAATATTTCTTCTCTAACTCAACTAACTGAAGAAGCTGATCTCAAACCAACTCTGTACATCATTCATGTCAGATGAAGGAAAAGTGTGACGTATAATCACCAACAAACTTTACGTATAGATCGACATCTAACCAACTACGCTCCCTCTGATTGGGAGCATCTAACCACTTCTCTGTCCATCAACTGTCCAGTCTCTCATGTCTCTAACCCTGGGAGTTAATCGGTGTCTTTTGTTTTTTTTGTTCTACTCTCAGTCTGATTCTCTGATGATACTGCTACAGCTTTGGTGAATTTAAGAATTTAACACTTCCTGTTTATGAAGAGGCGGGCTCTGATTTAACATCTGGTTTTAGCCAATTTAAGGATCTGATGAAGTAGTCAATCTGAAAGCGGTGGGGATGAGGAGCAGCAGGGCAGCTTCTTCTGTGAATTGGGATCGGACTGGGGCACCATCATCACCCCAATCTTCCCCCTGAACACTTCATCCTATCATCCATCATGTCTTCCTGTCATTCTGATTTGTTCTCACTTTGTTTGTTTCTGTCAGTTTCTTTGCTCATCTTCTTCTTCTTCTTCTTCGTGTTCTTCTCCTCCTCCTCCTCCTCAGTGTTGTTAGTATCACAGTAACAGATGAGTGATAACGTCGGGACACACCAAGCCAACTGCAGAGACGCCGAGACAGCCTATGTCCGTCAAATCACAAAAAAGACTTAAGCGCATTGCTTTCAAACATTCTGCACATGTGTGAGATGCAGTACCTCTCCAGGTCAACGGGTGGCACCAGTCTGTATTTGTATTTTGTCGTTTTACTTTTTTTTTACCAATACTGATACCAAGTGTTTTATCAGCTCACCCTTAATTACGACAGCAATAATGATAAGAATATCAGCTTCTTGAGTGTTGCTCTAATCCTCTGTTTTTCTCACTTACAACGTCGCTTATCTGACAAACCAATCAGAGTGCTTTGTCCGTCCTCTTTTACTGGGAGGCTCCGCCCATATTTGACATATCAGATCTCCTGAAAAGATCTGCTGAGGATTTAATTCACGATATGTCACGATGAATTTGCATCCTCCATTTTCGACAATCATTTCTAGGTATTTGTCTGAGTATTGGGGCCACATGGTATAAAATATAAATAATAAAACAGCATGAATTCAATCTCAGAATTAGAATTCTGACTTTAATCTCAGAATTCATGCTGTTTTACTTTTTTGACATGTGGCTCGTTTTTATACTCTTCCGTAGATATTCACACCCTGGTTTTGAGGAGTTTAAACGTTTGATTTATGAAATGTTCCATCTCGTGTAAGCGTCCCACAGACAGAAAGTCAGAAAGCAGAGGACACTCGGCTTGATTTGATAATATAAGATCACGGAATCGTCTCAGAGACGATTAAACATCACGACCTTGGTGTGTCCTGACCTTCGATGACAATCTGGTGTGATTTCAATGTTATAAAGTTGATTTTTTTTTTTTCACATACGTGTTACGTGTCTGTCGCCTGGATCTGTGTGTGTGTGTGTGTGAAGGTCTCCAGCCATGGCAGGAGGTCTCTTTGCCATAGAGAGAGACTTCTTCTTTGAGCTGGGTCTGTATGACCCGGGTCTGCAGATATGGGGAGGAGAGAATTTTGAAATATCGTACAAGGTAAATATCCTCGTTTACACTCACTCAGGCCTTTTAAAGTTGTTTTTTCTTTTTTACAACAATATTGTTCATGTTTTTAATGAACACAGATCTGGCAGTGTGGCGGTCAGCTGCTCTTTGTCCCGTGTTCTCGCATCGGTCACATCTACAGACTTCACGGATGGCAGGGGAACCCACCGCCTGCACATGTGGGATCTTCACCCACTCTGAAGGTAGGAGCGAGTCTCTGTGTGGACTCAGAACCTTTGATTAGCTCTTCTAAAATACGTAAAAAAAAACAGCACTATTATAAGAGCGTTCACACAAAACACAGTTTTAATCACTTTATTGCTTCTTATTATCTGCATTACACTAGTTTTTATCGACTTTATCAAGGCTTTACATGATCTTTCATGTTCTTTCCAAAGTTTTATTTTCCTTATTTTTTTACATATAGTGTTTCATCCTCGCTTTATAGTTCTTAGGTTTATATATAGTCTCATATTTATTTTAAACTTTATTTTTTTTGTGTTTTATCACACATTTTTTATGAATTATTTAACAATTTTTTTATATAATTTATCAAGGTTATAAACCGTTTGATGTCTTATAGGGTTTTATCCTACTTTTAGTTGTTATTGCATTAATTCTAGTTTAATTAATGTGGGTTTTGTGCAAGCTTCTGTGTTTATTTTAAACTTTTAATTCTCTACTTTTTGACTTTTAGTATTTTATCTGAATTTCACAGTAGTCATTACTCTTATTTATCAACGTTTTACATAAACGGTCGTGTTTAATTTTCATTTTTCACTCTCATCTGGGTTTTATACATTGATTCACTACTTTTTATACAGTTTATTATGGTTTCGCAGTCACTTTCATGTTTTGTTGTATCCAAATTCTATAGTTGTTGGGTTTTATAAAGGTTCATATTGATGAGATTTGAGTTGTATGAATTATTTAACTAGTTTTTATATCATTTATCAAGGTTATAAACAATTTTTTACTCTTATAGGGCATTATCCAAATGTTTGTTATTGCATTGATTTTGGTATAATTTAGGACGGTTTTATATAAGCTTCCATGTTAATTTGTTATCTTTGGTTCTCTATTTTACTTTTTTGTATAATGTAACAGAGGTTTTTACAGAAACTTTAATGTTTTTGTCCAAACTTTTATTGCACGTTTTCCTAATTTTGTTATTTAGTTTGTTTCTTTGTATTTTAGGCATAACAGAAGTCTAATAATTAATGAATCTGTGAGTTCACATGCACAAGAATAGTTTGTCATCGTGTCGGTTCCTGCCATCACTTATTCTACTGTGTGTGTGTGTGTGTACGTGTGTGTGTGTGTGAACAGAACTACGTCCGTGTGGTGGAGGTGTGGTGGGATGAATATAAGGATTATTTCTACGCCAGTCGTCCTGAAACTCTCACACTCGCCTACGGAGACATCAGCGAGCTTAAACGTTTCAGGTAAAACAACTCCACTCTACCCAACTTTAATAGCAGCCACAGCTGAAACAAAGTGCTGCACATAAATAAGAATAGAACGTAAGACATAAAAAAAACAAACAATAAAACAATAACAATATAAAAACAATAAAACACTAAAATAAGAGCAGAGTCTCATGCTGGGTTGAAAGCCAAGGAAGAGCCACTGGGACCAAAACACTGTAATTTCTGTTTTCTTTTCACTAAATTTTAAAAAGTTCAGGGACTTCCAGGCTTTAAAGGGGAGATATTATGCAAAATCAACTTTTTAGTCATTTCAATACTTGTATTTGGGACTCTGGAGGCCCTACCAGTCGCCAAAGTGTGGAAAAAGAATACTCAGTCATGTTTTCGTGGTCCCCCTTAGTGTAAGTATAGGCGATAAAACACTCGATGTTGAATTCCCTGCGCTTATGACGGCAGCATGCGCATTTCACCGCGAATGTTACCGCCCCACCAGTAAGTTTACTTGGAGAGCTCCACCTTAGCTCCACCTTGTCCCTGCGAGAGTGCAGGCGAGGGAGGAAGAGCGGTATTATGTCAACGCGGAGGGACAAGTGTGCTGTTGGTGGCTGCACAGTGGAGCACAGTGTTTTACAGAGGATTTTATATATGAAGCTAATGTGCCGGATAAAGTCAGCAAACGTGTGTTCGTGTGTTCGCACCACTTCACATCAGACTGCGGCCAGCGGTCGTCGTATTTAGTCAGCGACGTACAAACACACACATTGTTAAGAAAAGGTCACACAGAGGTCATAACTGACCATTCTGACACGTCCTAATTAAACATATTTGTTCAGTACGTCCTCCATGACCGGAGCATAGACTCAGTCTGATACAGTCACATACAGCAGCTGTTTATGCGGCGATCAGCGGTGGATCAGTGGTGCTGTCCCTAAGTGTTTTTAACTGATTTACAGTTGGACAGTGTTCGGCTCCATCCTTATGTAGGACGTCTCTTCCTGTGACGCACACGCTGCCATGTTGATATTGTCAGAGAACTAGTGGAGGGAGGGGGAGAGGAATGAGGGGAGGGAACAGGAGCTGAGCGAGTGAGCGCTGTAAAGAGGACAAATCAGAAACCCCCTGGAAGAAGTGGGTGTGTGTTTGCCTGTGTCTCATTTGCATGTAAAGGGACGATGCACGAAAACCGAGCGTTCTGAAAGGGGCGGGTTTAGCAGGGTTATTGAACTGCTATGATGCTTCCAAAGCATGTCACTGACATGTTCATTAGGACACCAGGGAACTATTTTAACTTGGAGAAATAGGGTATGATATGTCCCCTTCAATGTCTTCAAGAGATAACAGAAGTTGTTTGGGTTAAAAGCAGGGGGCCCTAGAATTAAACCCTGTGGAACCCCATGGTTACATACAGGTTATTTTGAGGACAAAGGAACACAGATGTTGTTTGAATGTTTTATTTATGATTCCTCAGGGAGGAGCATCGATGCAAGAGCTTCAAATGGTTCATGGAAGAAATAGCGTACGACATTCCGACGCACTACCCTCTGCCTCCTAAAAATGTGGAATGGGGAGAGGTAAGTTTAAGCACGCTCACACACACACACACACACACACACACACAAACACAGTCTCAGTCATGGCTCCTCGCTGGGGCTGAACAATTTATCGTCATTTTATCAAAACAGCGATGCGGCCGACTGCAGTTCTCAATGTTTCTGACATTTACTCAAAGGTCACTTAAATCTCACCTTTCTTTCCGGTGCCCGGCTTAAACTTCAGCAGCTCGTCTTCAGTGTAAATACAATGGAGTGCCGTCGTGTGATTGGCTGATGAGATATGTAGCAGTTTAACAGGTGTACCTAATACATTTCTATACTATATCTACTCTCCCAAAACACAATTTTGGTAGTGTATGTCATCTCTTTGAATGAGAAGGAGGTGAAATACTATGCATATAAGTATGTACTTATATAGAGTGTATGTGAGGTGATTGAAAGTACTGCTAATTAGGGCTGGGTGATATACCGGTAGTAAGAGTTATATCGGTATATTTTAGAAAGAGATATGTAGTTGAGACAATATCGCCGGTATATTATATATTATTTTTATGTTGCCTTGTGAACGCTATTTAATAAAGTTGACCACTTCTCTCTGAGTCTACAAGTCTAGTTCAGCTGCTCAACCATGCCCCGTACATGGACATACTACGTAGTGTTGTCTAGGGCTGAACGATATATCGTTATCGTATCGATATCTAGATATGAACATTCAAGATATTCATATCGAAAAAGCAACGATATAAACAAAATAGATTTTCCCCCGCGCTCGCCCTGCATGTACAGCTCTGGCAGTCACAATAAACTTCATTTTTACGATTGCCCTTGAATGCACCACTACGGCCAGCCAACCACAAACCTTATTTTATGCTTGCTGTGGAACGACAGCTGAAGCCAACCAATGACAAACATAGGAGGGCGGGAGGGAGACGGAGACTGAGACACGCACATACACACACACATACACACACACACACGACATACACAGCGGGAAAGAAAAGTGACAGAAGATAATGCGGCCGGTGGCGATTTTGTGCCAAAACATAAATCATCCTCCATTATTTGGAGGTATTTTGGATTTTAAAAAGGATGTCAACCCGAGCGAGGTGTTGTGCAGGTCGTGCTTGGCGAAAATTGCAACGAACCAAGGTAGCACAACAAACATGTTTCACCACCTGAAACAACACCATCGCGTGCTGCACGAAGAGTGTATTACAATGAGAGAAACACCGGGGACTTCTCAGGTATCCCAAAAGAAGCCCAAGTTAAGTGTGTTTACTGATGCGTTCAGTAGTGTTACACCATATGAGTCGACGTCCACCAGACATAAAGGCGTTACAGACGCTATAACATGCCACATTGCAAAAGACATGGTACCCGTGTACACAGTCTCACAGTGAGTTCTCATCAATAAAACACTTTCCATGTGGAAAGTTTCCACAGTCTTTTGTATTATGATGTTTTTATTTTTCTGAAAAATGCTTGCTTTTCACCGAACCCGTAGTCATATCGTATCATATCGATATCGAGATATCTGGCATGAATATCGAGATATGAAATTTTGTCCATATCGTTCAGCCCTAGTGTTGTCCCACCCGCGCTACGCTTCACAACAGACATTTGAACAAAAACGACACGGTGCAGGTGGAGTGAGCAGTTGGTGGCAAAGAAAAAGAATAATGTTGCTGTTATTTTCTTAAATAAAATGTCTACTTTTACTCATTTTACATTTTTCTTAACCATCTTCGTTACTTGTTACTACAAAATAAAAGTTGAGCTGGTGACATAATGCCTGTTTGTTGACGCTAGTTTTTAGCGGCACCAGCTGTTAGCCACAGATTTTGGCTCCAAGTGGACTTAAAACACATCAGCAGCTCGTTGTTTACCGTGTCTGACACCGAGGCTCTGATCTCCGGGTTTCTGGTCTCCTGTCTCCGGATTGCTGTTGTACACTCCGGACGCCGGGTTTCAGCTCGGTTGAGCCGGTGAGCTAGCGAGCTAACCCGTTTTGTTCAAAATATCGTTATAATATCAAATATCGCCATTCCAACAAAAAATATTGCGATATCAGTTTTGGTCCATTTCGCCCAGCCCTAATGGTAATGTAACCTGTGTGTGTGTGTGTGTGTAGATACGGGGCTTTGAGACCAGTTACTGCATTGACAGTATGGGACGCACCAATGGAGGGAACGTGGAAATTGGACCGTGCCACAGAATGGGAGGCAACCAGGTATGAAAGTGTTTAAACGTGTTGTTTTGTCTCCTGTTTCCTGCTTTATAATTCATTCACTGTGTGTCACTTTTAAATATATTAACCATTTTGGACGTTTCCTCTTAAACTGTTGGGCCAAAACTTATTTTAGGATTATTCCACTCCAAAGATCGAGCTGTGAATTTGTGGTTTAGGGCGTCATTTTCTCAAATCACTTGGTTTTTGTGTCATGAAATGTTAGAAAATGTTAAATGACGATGTTTGTTTGTCCACAGACCAAAAATTATACTGCTTTGGTGATTTCATTGTTGATATGGAGAGAAAGAAACCAGAAAATGTTGACATTTAAGAAGCTGAAAGAATAGAATAGAATAGAAGTCTTTACTGTCCACCAGGGTGGAACATTTTCTTTGGCTGACCAGCACAGTGATGAGACTCAAACACTTGATCTTCCTGAAAACAGGAGTAAAATAAAAGAATCACCAAATAATAAATAATAAAAATAAATAAACCAAATTTTTTTTCACTGGAAACTTTAAGTTTGTAAAACAGTTGCTCACTCTTTTTGCACCAAAGTCCAGATAGCTTATGGGGTCAATGGAGAGCTGGTCTACTTCAGCCTCCGTCAGAAAGGTTGAAGACAGGTTAATATGAGCAAAGGAATTTAAACACACAAGTCACAAAATAAGACATTTGAACTTACTGAAGGACGCAGCAGTGAATCAACAACTCCTGAGAAGCCGTAAAATCGCTGATCTTCTCTATGGAGTTAGTGAGCTATTTAGATCGTGACAAAAACAAAAAGATTTCAAGTCAGAAAAGGCTGTTTAATGGCAAAGTTAAGTGTTGGATATATTCTAAAGATATCATATACTTACTTATACTTAAGACCTCAAATTGATTACATTAACTTTCTGTAAAGTGGCCAGAATCAGTCCCTTGTAATAAAAGCTGAATTATCACTGTCACAACACTGACACCCATGATCCGTGTGCATGTGTGTTGCGCAGTTGTTCCGTATCAATGAGGCCAACCAGTTGATGCAGTACGACCAGTGCCTGGCCAGAGCAGATAATTCAGCTGTCATTATCACACACTGTGAGAGGAACCAGCACAACGAGTGGAAGTACTTCAAGGTGACACACACACACACACTGTCAAAGAAAGACGATGAGTATTTGTGTGTGAAGTGTAAAACCCATGTTTGTCTTTCTCTGTCTGTCCAGGATCTTCATCGGTTCACTCATGTGCCAACAGGTAAATATGTGCTGACTTATTTATCGTATTTATCATATCATCGTATTTCCTGTGGAAAGATGATTAAAAAAGACTACCAAGTAAAGGTACTGTTCACAGCCAGGACTGTTTATTATTGGTACCTGATATGTACCAATAATCTGAACTGTAACCCTGGAAACAGCCTGAGAAACAGGAAATACACACTTTTGCAGTACGGGTTTCCCGTAAGTGTTTCAGGTTCTACATCATGGCTGGCAAAGTAACGAACAAACCTGCGGATTCACCTGTCAGCTCCACTCGCGTTGAAGCACTGGAGTTACTGAGAGTAAGCGGGATAATCATTCATGTGTTCTCTCCTGACAGGGAAGTGTCTGGACCGCTCTGACCTGCTCCACAAAGTGTTCATAGCAGACTGTGACAACAGCAAAACCACTCAGAAATGGGAAATGAACAACATCGTGGCTGTATGAAGAGCGGCACACGGGGGGGGAGGGGGAGGGGAGGAGTGAGCGTCTACACACTGATTCACACCTGCCAAGAAACACATCCACACTATACGTTTACAGACACTGTCCTTCAATCGAGAAGATGTTCTTGTTATGAGCCAATCACTGTCGGTGCAACCTCTAAAAATGAAGGAGTCAGCGTGAGTCACAGACACTGAGGCTACGTTCATACTACTACGTTTTCATTATATATATAAAAAACACATCGGATGTAATCTGCGTCCATATCAGCACACCTTTTCACTCCTCTGCGGCTGTTTGCTGTTAGAATAATGAAAATGAAGAGACCGAGGGCGAGGTGCAACTTAAAGTCTGAAGTCGAGTTCTTTTCAACCATGTCTGATTTCCACCTGCTTTGTCTAAAACTCCAGGTGAGTTCTAGTTGTAGTTGGGACGTTGAAATGTCCATGTTGAGGGGGACACCTGGACTCCTCACAAACCCCTGACGTAGGACTCTGAGATGGCTGCCACTCGTACTTCTGTTTCAGTCGTACACAGAGTAGAGTGTCGTTATCGAGTGGCATCGCTAACAACGTACATAAGTCCATGGTTTTTTTTTTCCCCCTAATTTCCCAACTGGAATGTTGTCACTTAGACATCCGGTGTAGATGGAGCGCAGCATTGTCCCAGGCTTGTTTTCAGGGCTGTAAAACATGGACGCATTCGTTATCCGGAGCAGAATTTATGCACTTGTGTTTAATCACTCAAAACACAACGGAAACAAGGTAGTATGGATGTAGCCCGTGTGTTCACGAATAACAGCTTCAGCCCAAGACTGCTGGCTTCGGCCTCTGTCAAACCTTGAGTTGGTGTACTCAGCTACTGCACAGGCGACAGGAAAAGTGGTGAATATGGAGGCTGAAGCTGCTGAGCTGGAAACACGGCGGCCTCCGTCTCTGTCCGGTCTCTCGGGCTCTCAGGTCTTTTCTAAGCAGCTGCGTGGATTATCTGAAATTGATTGACGTCAGTAATAAAAGCCTGATTTATACTCCGTCGCATGACAGAAATGCACCTGTGGAATTTTCATGCGACGCCCCACGCCGTCGTATTTTGTCACAAAGTGTTCTATTAGTCACCGTATCGAGGTTTTTGTCTCTTCTGCATAAATTTGATCAACAACATTATTAAAAATCGCACAAATATAGACACAAATCAACAAGCTAACTCATTGATATACCTATCTGGATGGGCCTGTCACTACCTGATCTGTATTAGAGACTCGATTTGTTCTATATGCAAAGTGCGGCTAGCTCCCATCACAACCCTCACACCAATCGTAAACCTGAAACAGCCTTCATAACAGAAGGACCAACACCAGCGATGCTAATTTTCTCTTTGGACTTTGGTGTGGGAGAGTGAGCGGTTTACCAACTTCAGTTTTTGGGAGGAAAAAGGCTCTCTAATGCTGAAATACAGCCACAAACGTATTCCTAACATAACGTGGACTTAATCTTGTGTATATTTATTTAGCTAAGTTATTTTGTTAAGTGGCTAAAGTATGTTTTTCTTTACGTCCTCACTGAGGGATAGCATGTGCGCACTTCGTGAACACTTCTATTTGTATACTCGTATAGAAAGTAGCCACACTTTTGCACATGCGATGAACGAATCGGGGGTTCCGGTACGGATCGCGTAGCTACTAGGCCTTTGGCACAGCAGCCATTTTGCTGGGAACATCACAGATGTAGATCGTCACATGAATGATGGCTGGGTTCCATTTAGCTCGCTCAGTTAGTGACTAAAGCTTACACGAGCGACATTTATCAAAGGTGTCATTCAATGGAGAATGAATCAGGCTTTAATATTCAACAGTCTCTAACTCTAATTACGCTTTTTCATTCACTCAAAAGAATCCTGTTTTTTTTTTTACTGGTGAAGGATGCGGTCACATGATAAGCAGCTAACGAATGAGCGTCAGGTTTTTAGGCTGGACTCATGTGTTCACACAAACACACACTCACACACATAGTGTTTACTAGGACTTAACACTCAGGTGAGTGAAAGGAAAACCAGCAGTTGAACCTTTTAAAAGAAATGTTTTCTAACAATTGTGAATGTGTTGGCTTGAGGATGACAATCCGGGCCGTCAGAGATGACATTAAAGGGATAGTTTGGTCCCCCCCTCACCACCTCATAAAGTCTATGCCCCACTTATACAATTCTCTACATTTGTCCGACTACAAACTAGAATTTGTGTCGCTGTGTAAAAGTCAGTTGCTCTCCTGCACCAAAGTCCATAGAGACGACCTGCGATTTTCCCGTCATGGCACAAAGGAGTTGTTGATTCACTGCTGCCTCGCATCACTTACTTTAACATGTATTATTTCGTGTCTTCTGTGTTTGAAATCCTCTGTTTTAGACTTTCATTGGTGACACAAACTTGCCAAGCGAGGCAGCCATGGACCAGCAGCTCCTGTGTCACTGCAAGCTCAAACAGCTCTTTTTCCTCTATAGACTTTGGTGCAGGGGAGAGAGAGTGAGCGGTTTTACAAGAGTAGATGGAGAAGGCTGTCAAAATACCTGAGATAAAGACACATTTAACACAATGCAAACAGACTATGTGTCGACCACACTTTAAAGCTCATACTGTGAGCCGCCAGGCTAACATGCTACCAACACTGAAATGAGCCTGAAAGAAGGCCGTCCTCGTGAAGCGATAATGTCCTCCTACATAAAACCTCATACAGAGTTGGTTTGTGTAAACCAGTGGTTCACAAAGTCTGGGTTGAGACTTTTTTTTGGGTCCCCAAACAAATTTTCCCTCCCTTTTAAGTTTTTTTTTTACTTAATGATTTGTTTATAGTAGGTTTCACAGATATGGCTCTAAATTTAGATTGTGATTTTTGTGAGTGCCCATTTGGAACATTTGGGAAACACTGGTCTAAACCACCCTGAAGCTCTGCCCTCACTGTGCTCCATCTTCCATCCCCTTTTCTGCCACAACAACTGATCAGTTGCAGATCACTGCATTTTTATTGGCTTGAGTTTTTCGTACGTGGACGCACACACTGAGAGGAGAGTGCCACGATGTGACCTTCCTGCCTTATGACTGCCTCGATGACTAATTCAGTAGCTGACCTGTTGACTGTGACCTCATAAAGGAAATTAAAATAAAAACACACCTCAGTGTTGATATGGGGTGTATCTAAGAAATGCACAAATTATGGTGGAGAAAATGAAATGGGGGGCGGGGGTGGCATAAAATGTGACTGCTTCGGGGTTTTTTGTTTCTTTGGTTTTTATTTTCGCAAGGGAAGGGGGCGTCTGGTGTAGTGATCATCGCGTATGCAATGTTTTGTACAATGTACATAGATTTCTTTCTAAAGATGATCATGATCTTTTTTTGTGAAGGGCCTTGAATGATGTTGTAAATATCTAACTTATAGCAGAGATTTAATAATATGGGCTGAGCAGTGGGTGATTGAGCAAAATAAAAAGACCTAATTTTTACTATGACCACAGTGTTCTGTTGTTTCTGGAAGCTCATCACAGTTTTTATACATGTGCAGTTTTGTGTTTCCCCATCGGGACGGGAGCGAGTGCTCCTGTCACTCGTCCTCGTCCTATCTCTGCTCTCCCCAGGTACTGGTGATCCAGATGCGGTGACAGGAGAACTGGGGATTGGCTGGTGGACAGTGGACAGATGGAAATTGTGGAGGTGACAGACAGTGTGTTATGAGACCGTGACACACTCAGCTGACATAAGGCGTAAGGTGGCTGTGTGTAGTGTAGTGTTGTACAGTTAATTTGTGTTTAATCACTCAAAACACCCAACACACTAGTTTTCTTCTGTTTACCTGCTTAGGGAGGTAGGGATTAGTGTGTGTCTTTGCTTTCTGTTTCATTTGATGGTTTTAGTTAGTTTCTGGTTGGTGTTGTCACACAATTTTCAATGTCCATGGTGTTTTTATGTTGCACTCTGGCATCTTGTAAGGCAGTGTAACCCAAGCACAAGAATTGAGAAGGAAAATTGGTGTGGGGGTAATATCTAAGAAACAACAACCCCGATAGGATTTCAAGATGTTGGCCACAATACCAACATGGCTACTTTTCAAATACCAGAGGTCATATTGTCTGCCGTCACCAGGGCGCGCTGTTTTTGAAAGTGAATATTTTCACATAGACACCTTCAGGGCCAGACTATCATCAATCCTAGCAAGTTTGGTTCAGATGGGACTAGGATTTGCAAAGTTGTAGCAGTTTCTTTTTGTCGCAAATATCCTACTTTGCACCGTTGCCATGGCAACTCTGTTGAACGATTTGTTATCATATTCAGCACGCATCATCTACCATGTGTTTTGAGTGTTTTCACCAATTTTGAGTTTGATACGATGAACTCTGTAAAAGTTATTACCGAAATCATGAATTTTTTGTATTTTCTGTTACCACCAGGAGGCGCTGTTTTCAAAACGTACAGTTTTTGCATAGACGTCTTCAGCCATGGTCCATCATCAACCCTAGCAAATTTGGTTGGGATGGGACCTTCTATCGCAAAGTTACAAGAGTTTCGTTGCCTGTGGCGAAAAATTTACATTTTCACCCTTTGCCGCCTCCTTTCTCCTACGCCATGTGACATTTTAAAAAACCTTTGATCAGTTTCGATCCTCAACTTGTCCACAGTGACCTCACCAAGTTTGAAGGTGATCCCATGAAAGCTCTAGGACAAGTTCGTTCACATACCATTGGTGCAAAATCACCAAAATCGCCAAAAAATTAACATTCAATCCAAGATGGCGACTTTCCTGTTCGTTTTAGAGCTTAGGCTTTCAAGGTTTTTTGACCGTCCCGACCTGATGCGGTTGCAAAAATTTGTGAGTTTTGGGGCATGTTCAGGGCCTCAAAAACGCAATTCACTTTGGTGAAGAGGAAGAAGAAGAATCCTAACGGTTTTAATAGGGTTCTTTCAACCTTGTTGCTCGAACCCTAATAAAAGGAGCAAAACTTCCATTGCGTTGGAAAGTTCGAGAAAAGCACTTCCGGTTCCCGTCGCAGCTGCCCCGTCATTGGATTTCACGTTCTTGCGTCGAAGCCGCTCTGTGGGATGTGATTGGCTGTACCGACCGTCGTGCTCGTCGCTCATTGGTTGACGTGAAGGAAAACAGATAACGCAGCAGAAGGTCCGGTTAGCTCGGTTAGCTCGGTTAGCTCGCTGTTATCGTCGCGCTGAAGTCACGGAAGGAAGAAGAAGATGAAGACGGAGATGAAGCGGTTTGTTGTGGCGCTGTTGCCGCTTGTGTTGCTGGGACATGTCCACAGCTGGGATGACGGTACGTTTTCTTCTTTGGTTTCAATTCAGTTTTACTGTTAACGTCAGTTTGTGGTGTTATTTTGAGCTGGCACTTCCTGTTTAAAAACCCTCGAGCTCATGGCGTATCGAGGCTTTTTTCTTCATTATTCTTCATTGCTGACATTTATCGCGTTATTAAGGCCTCACTAGATCCAATGAGCTGATTAGTTAATGCTGTGTTTACGGCGTATACACTTGTTATTTTTAATGGCCCAGTGACGGGCCACCTGCGAGTACAACTTCTCGGTTGCCAGGTTGTGGTAAATCCCTCTTCAGCAGTCACACATGCGCACTATGCTTTGTAGAATTTAAGGTAGAAATCAGTGATGTTACATCAAGGGAGGAGGTTTGATTTTGAGATCGGTGGGGACACAAAAGTGCTCCAAGGCAGAACTCCTGAAAGTTGACGTTTTTTTACATTAGCAATCATAATTTCACGTCATGCAGATGTTATAGGTTAAAGCAACTAATGAAAGACAAGGAGGCAACTTTTTAAACCTCTCATCTTTACTCTTTAGTGCAGGGCTGTAGTGCAACTGTGCATCATACTGTCAATTAACATAGCCTACTGTCCATCAACAACTCTCCCTGCTGCTCTCTCCAGGTGGATCAGTTTCCTTAGGAATAAGGATGCATGACATATGAACACATACATTAGGGATACAATGATCATAGAGCTTGATGGTTCAGTTATCGCCTGAGCAAAAAGGCTTTTACTCAATATTAATATTATGTAATATTGATTAATTATATTTTATAATTATACAATCACATGATCATCTAGAATGTGAGGAGGTTTTATTGTATTTCCACCACAAAGTTTCTTCATTTGTGTTTTCAAACCGTTGCTCACTTCTACACAAATACATAAAAATAAGAATTAAAAATAGTTTTTAAAAAGTGTATCTCTTTGGCATTAAGTATTCTCTTTTATTCAATATCTGTATTGTTGAGCCTGAAGTAACTTACACTTTGACTCCTTAAGAAGTCTCTTATATCCACTTTTCTTTTCTTTGACATCCTTCAAATTCTATACAACACACACACACACACACACACACACACACACACAGACACAAACACAAATGTAAATGACACCACTGATATTAAAATCCGTCTAGCTGACGCGACCCAGGAAGAACAAATGTCGAACAAGTCGACAGTTGCAGATCACATGCACTGCCTTTCGTCCGCTCCAACCAGCTGAATATTGGTAGGGACTTGTCCCTAGGGTCCCTGCCCAATTCTACGCCCTTGTGTTACATAATAGTTAAAAGTATTGTGTATGTATGTAAATGCATGTAAAACTGAACATGATTGTTTCGTGGTTTGGGGAACACTGATGAACATTTTTTTAAAATTATGTGGACTAAAGAATTTATTGAGAGAGCAGCAAACCTTTTTTCTCCTCTCCCTCCTGCAGAGAGTGTGCTGCTGCGGGACGTCCAGGTGTTGACTCTGTACAAGGGTCGCTTCACCCGGGGGAGACGCTCCCAACCGATTCCTCAGCTCCAGTGCGTTGGTGGCACAGCGGGCTGCCACACCTTTGTCCCAGAGGTGGTGCAGTGTCAGAACAAAGGTTGGGATGGAGTGGATGTACAGGTGAGGACACTGCAATGAAGCATGTGGAGAGTAATATTTACGTCTGTTGATTCAAGCTGCAGGAGGTTCCACTGGTTATAAAACAATCTGTTAAACTCTCTGCTGATAGTGACACATGTGTGCATCCCAATTGTCTTCCATTTTCTATTTTTGACATATTGCACATATTTTTATTTTTGATTATATTCATATTTTTTTTGTAATTCATTGCACTTTAATCTATTTTCTTATTTCTATAAGGAGGAGGGGGAGGAGCTTGTGAGTCAGTCCCTCTCTCCAAGTTTTAAAGGTTGATTCCACCAAAATACTACTGTAGGAGTATTGAGTTAATTTAGTTTAAGGTTCGTTTAAATTATTAATGCAGGATTACTTGTTACAGCGCAATTTGTGAACAGTTAAAGTAGTTAATGCCTTTGATTAAATATTCTTGCAAGGAAAGGAATGTGGCTTTGTGGACCTTTGATGTTAGTTAGATAAAGGGTACCGTGGGCACTTTGATGGCTTTGATAGAGGGATGGGAGATACAGTGCCTATCATAAGTCTTCGCCCCTTTTGGATGTTTTACCTAGTGATGGTGAGATGAGGCCTCATGAGGCATTGAACCACTTGAGCCAATTGGTGAAGCTTCATGTGCACACGAAACCACCTACTGGCCAAGTGTATAATCACAGGCAGCTGTATCTGAACCACATAATGTGTGATGCATTGAATTTTTGTGTCTGTTAGAAATGACTATGAATTACAAAAAAATTATGACCAAATAATTTCTGTTCATGTATGTTTAATACATTTTTTGAATGTATTCTGTGTGTTTAAATCTTCCCAAAATGGTAATATCATAATATGGCAGGTTGTGCAATGTTTTTCTGAAAATGGCATGGCCTTAATCAGGCAGAGGACAGTTAAAGTGCTTGTGGAACTTGGACAATGATGAGCCTCACTGGCTCCATCCTATATCACCTATCCTACTTTCCTCACTCTCTCTCTCTCTCCCTCCCTCCCTCCCTCCCTAAACTCTCCAAACTATATAAACGCTATCAAAACTCTAGTATCCATAGTCTCCAAACTCTCAACTGACTGCAACTCTCCTTCAAAAACCCACATTTTGAATGGAGCCTGAGGGGTCTACATAGCTGTAAAACTTAGCGGCAAAATCTGAACCACTTCACGAAGCAATCACATGGTACAGCCGGGCAGCAAGGCTTCGGACGTCATCATTTTTGGCTCCTCCCCTAAATGAAGCAAGCCTCGATACGCGCATCGTGGAAACGCCCCCTCCCCTACTCGGCACACGCTTCGAAGCCTCGATACGGAACGTCACATCGCTAGTTTTACCCTTTCATTGCTTTCGTAAATCAATCATGGTCAATAAAATATGTTTTTTGTCCACACAAAAATGTATTGGAAGAAACTTGTACTCTTAATGTCAAAGTGAAAACAGATTTCTATAAAGTAATGTAAATGAAACAAAATTATGTAAAGACAAATAATTGTGCTGTCTCCTCCTATGACTGTACCGAAGTTGCTGGTGGGCACAGTGCTCCTTCGTCCCAGTGCTGAAGTGGACGGGAGTAGTGTGAAGTGCTGGTATACTAGTGAGGGTTGGAGGTCAAGCAAAATTGACATTAGGTCTGCGGTTAGGTTGTGGAGGAGGGCTGGTAACACATCCAGTACTCTGCCTGTCAACAGGCGGAGAAACAATAGCCGAGTGGGTGTGAACAGGTGGGATGGTATTAGCACGGTTTACTGGTCGGATTTGCCCATTTCCCCGTTCGTTATCCCTGTGGCATGCCCACTCATCCATCAGTACCTCCTTTTTATCTTTAAGGAGTGTCCATTTCTCTTTTCCGTATGGCCAATAGCCTTTCCAAGCATATACGGCCTCTCTGAGTCTTTTGATTCAGTTTTCGATCCAGTTGTCTTCTTTTGGCCTCTTTCTGACTCCACAGCAGTATATTTTCTCCCCCGAGTGCCTCAACCTGATCGAAAGCCGAATTGAACTTTGTCACAAGGGCGTCTATATCCGGCTTAGCATCCTTGAACCACAGTATTTCCATAGTCTCTTGGTGCCTTTTTACAATGGCGTCCCTCTTTGCCGAGGCGTTGCTCAGTTTACAGTTGTCGTCCGTTGGGTCTACCTGTCCCAGTTCCTCGATATATTCATTGCAGGCATTGACGAAAGCACCATAACTCTTCCGACAATTCATCTTTACTTAGATTGCCAGTGTAGACATTAAGGCGGTTAATACGCGTTTTTCAGATCTGGCTTGTCGTCTGCCATTTTACTTCTTTGAACTCCTGACTCACTCCGAAATTGGAAATGTTCAAAGGATTTGGCTTTTTCAAAAGGTGTGGTTCGTTACCAATGACTTGTTCAAAGGATTCAGTTCTTTCTCTGCAAACAACTCGTCCATGGCACACGAATGTCCACGCCCCTAGCTGTCGACGTCACAATGTCACAGTCTGTGAGGCTCTTCCGTAGCACTGTTAGTGGCTTAACGGTTTAGCTCTTCGCCCAGAAGAGATCTGTATTCCTTCTACAATCTTCACAGCCTTCCTCACGGCTGTGGCACTTCCTTTAATCCTTCAACGGCTCCGTTAGCTCCTTGCTCCGGCTCCTCCGTTTTAGTGATTCACGACTGCTTCACCAGTACTCAGTCGATACTTACGTCCGTACTCCACAGATACAGTGCCGACAACAGTTTTACAACTGTCCAGATTTTTACTGGCTGATCCTTTCATCTCAATACTCCCTTCATGCACCAAACAACATTACAAATTAATTAATAAGTATTTATAACTTGTACAAATTACATTGCAGTTCATAAAAATAATAATTATCAAAAAAGGCCGCAGTATCGCGATACTACCCGGAACCGCAATACTTTGTCTGGTATAGTATCGTGGTTACTCATTTTGGTATCGTGACAACTGTACTTCAGACACATGTGTTTTATACCTCAATCACTTGAGACACACCCACACCACTCAGGTGCAGAGCTGGATTAACGCAAAGGCAAACTAGGCACGTGCCTAGGGCCCGATTGGCAGGGGGCCCAGACAGAGGGACAATCAAAACCTAAAAATGACTTGGTCCTGATGACGCGACGCTGTCAGGGCGTTCTGAGGACAGTCTGCTCCGATCAACAGTCACGCAGAAGCCGCAGCGAGTGCACATGTCTGCGGCGAGGTCCGGGTGGGGGTTCGCTGTAAACCACCTTCGCCCCGAGCCCTTCCAAGCCGATCTGGAGTCGGTCACAGCGCACCACCGGCGGAGGAAATTTCATGTCAATTTTATGTGTGACACTGTTGTATGATGAAGTCGGCATCAATTCATGGAAAAAACTGTTGAAAAGTTGAAATATGGAGATTAAAGGATTCTGCCCAACAGTAATCTCCAATACTTATTGACCTAAATGGATTTGTTAAAAGACTATACTTCTTTTTTTTTTTTTAAACCTAAAACTGACTAAAACTTTTTTGAGTTTTCGTCGACTAAAATTGGACTAAAACTATCACATATAGAAATGACTGAAACGTGACTAAAACTAATAAGTGTGTTAGTCCAAAAGACTAAAACTAAGACTAAATTGGCTTCCAAAATCAACACTGCACAGTTCACCATCCAGAGAAACATCCAGACCAGTGGAGAAAACTGCTGAACAGTCCAGACCAGGAGCTGAGCTGCTGAGAGTTGAATACCAGAAAATGGAAGAGAGGTGATGCTTGTCCATGAAAATAAACCTCTTTACCACGACAGCAGTTTCTCTTACTGCAAATCTTATAAACTATTCAATTTAATTAAAGGGGACATATTATGCAAAATCAACTTTTTAACCATTTTAGTACTGATATTTGGGACTCTGGGGGCCCTACCAGTCGCCAAAGTGTGGAAAAACAATACTCAGTCATGTTTTCGTGGTTCCGCTTAGTGTAAGTATAGGCGATAAAACGCTCGATGTTGAATTCCCTGCGCTTATGACGTCAGCATGCGCATTTCACCGCGAATGTTACCGCCCCACCAGTACGTTTACTTCGCAAGCTCCACCTTAGCTCCACCTTGTCCCTGCGAGAGTGCAGGCGAGGGAGGAAGAGCGGTATTATGTCAACGCGGAGGGACAAGTGTGCTGTTGGTGGCTGCACAGTGGAGCACAGTGTTTTACAGAGGATTTTATATATGAAGCTAATGTGCCGGATAAAGTCAGCAAACGTGTGTTCGTGTGTTCGCACCACTTCACATCAGACTGCGACCAGCGGTCGCCGTATTTAGTCAGGGGACGTATTTCACCGACGTACAAACACACAAATTGTTAAGAAAAGATCACATAGAGCTCATAACTGACCATTCTGACACGTCCTAATTAAACATATTTGTTCAGTACGTCCTCCATGACCGGAGCACAGACTCAGTCTGATACAATCACATAAAGCAGCTGTTTATGCAGCTCGCCGCTGACTCTCTGTGCAGCGGTGCTACACTCTCTGTTTCACCGATAGCTTAAACTGCCGCTGGCGATCAGCTGATCGCTACCGCTGATCGCCAGCGGCACGCTGAATAAACTGTATGTTGCTGTATCAGACCGGAGACTGTGCTCGGTGAAACAGAGAGTGCAGCACCGCTGATCGTCAGCGGCGAGCTGCATAAACAGCTGCTTTATGTGATTGTATCAGACTGAGTCTGTGCTCCGGTCATGGAGGACGTACTGAACAAATATGTTTAATTAGGACGTGTCAGAATGGTCAGTTATGAGCTCTATGTGATCTTTTCTTAACAATTTGTGTGCTTGTACGTCGGTGAAATACGTCCCCTGACTAAATCCGGCGACCGCTGGTCGCAGTCTGATGCGAAGTGGTGCGAACACACGAACACACGTTTGCTGACTTTGTCCGGCACAAACTGCCACTGGTTATCAGCGGTGACACAGAGAGTGCAGCACCGCTGATCGCCAGCTCGCCGGAGCACCGGAGCTGGTCAGCGGTGGTGAGGTCTCCGGAGCACAGTCTCCGGTCTGATACAGCAACATACAGTATATTCAGCGCGCCGCTGGCAATCAGCGGTGGCGATCAGCAGTTGTGTGTTTTTAACTGATTTACAGTTGAACAGTGTTCGGCTCGATCCTTATGTAGGACGTCTCTTCCTGTGACGGCACTCTCGCTGACATGTTGATATTGTCAGAGAGCTAGTGGAGGGAGGGGGAGACGAATAGAGCTGTAAAGCGCTGTAAAGAGGACAAATCAGAAACCCCCTGGAAGAAGTGGGTGTGTGTTTGCCTGTGTCTCATTTGCATGTAAAGGGACCATGCACGAAAACCGAGCGTTCTGAAAGGGGCGGGTTTAGCAGGGTTATTGAACTACTATGATTCTTCATCCTTATGGTATTTTGACCAAAGCATGTCACTGACATGTTCATTAGGACACCAGGGAACTATTTTAATGGGGGAAATAGGGTATAATATGTCCCTTTATGCCCTTTAACACATTTAATTAAGATTTTATGCAAAATGCAATAGCTTACAACATGTATCTTATTTGCTCTGTTTACGTAGCAATGCTGACACCTATTGGTGATTTACTGGTACTACTGCCTTAACAATGACACTCGCAATGGCTAAGATAAGGATAATTTAATAGCATTTAATAGAGCCTTGTAGTAACGTATAAATACGGTAATAAAAATCAAAAAATAGTCTGATAGACTGTTTAATATACGACACATGACTAATTTTGTCATACAAAGAACCAACTCGTAACCAAAGACTACGCTTTGTAAAATGTGAATTCACTTTTATCAGTAACTTTGGTAAGTTTCAGATTTCAATTCAGAAATAACATCGATGGAGGGGGGCCCAAAAAATACAGTCTGCCTAGTATAGTCCATTTATTTAATCCGGCTCTGCTCAGGTGATCCCCATTTCACTAATTGTGAGACTATTGGCACCAATTGGATGGACCTCTATTGAATTAGACCATTAAATTAAAAAGGGGGTGAACAATTATGCAAACAATTATATTTCTTTATATAATTTTGTTTCATTAACATTACTTTGTAGAAATCTGTTTTCACTTTGACATTAAAGAGTTTTTTCCTATACATTTTTGTGTGAAAAAAGCAATAAAAGGGTAAATCATCCAAGGGGGGGGAATACTTATGATAGGCACTGTATGTACTGGAGGAAAAAGTGTAAAACGGTTACATATTTCCTTTGACAGTGGGAGTGCAAGACTGATATGGGCAACTCGTACCGTTTTGGTCGCATCGAGGTGAGCTGTGAGGGTTACAACCACCCCAATGATGCCTACATCCTGAAGGGCTCCTGTGGACTGGAGTACTCCCTGGAACTGACTGAAGACGGACGGAGGAGGACACAGGGAAACGGATGGGGCTCCCAAGGAGGATTCAAGGGATTTGGAGGTGGGATGTCAGATTAATGAGGCTTCATCTTTTTCATCAAACATCGGGGACATATTTAGAAAGTATCTTTCTCTGTCTGCCTGTCTCAGATCTCGGGGGCTTTGCCTCCAGCTTCTTCAGCGGTTTCTCAGGAAACAATCACCAGCAGCAGCAGCAGCAGCAGCAGCAGCAGCAGCACAGTCATCACAGCTCGCACCCGTCTCACAGTGGGGATTTAGGAGGCCTGCTGGTGGTCGGCGTGCTTCTGCTCGTAGCCTATTGTGTCTATAAGCTGTTCCTCAGTGGAAACATGGCCCAGTGGGGGCAGGATGGAGGACAGACTGGTTACCCCGGAGGCAATAACCATGGCTCCACCGCAGGACCTCCACCCCCAGGATTCAAGCCTGACTTCACAGGTACACAGGATTTAGTCGGCAACAGTAAGTCCTAGACCTTCTCCACTTGACAAACTTTTCCTCTTTCTGTTCAGGACATGCTGGGGCAAACCCAGGCTACGGTTTCCATAGTGACTACACTCATGGACAACAGTTCCCAGGAGGCCGAGCTAACACTGGCACAGGTGGAGGGTTCTGGACTGGCATGGGGACAGGAGGGCTGCTGGGATATCTGTTTGGTCGTCAGAGGTCAGTGAAGGGATGAGGATATGTCTTCTTTCATTTCACTCACACACTTATCACTTACATTTATGTGTGTTTGTGTTTGTGTGTGTTTTACAGGAACCATGGGAACAATTACAACTACTACACAAATACTCGACCTACACACTCCTCCTCCTCCTCCTCCTCCTCCTCTGGGACACGGACTGCTTCAGGTATGTTAGCACGTTGGCTAAAGCCACGTTTACAGGACACGACCTTCAGAGAGTCGGGGTCACATCTGCGTCTCAAACACGTGATTGTGACGAGGGGAATATTGTGTGAAATCAGGTTTGATGGAGTTTTCAGATGTTGGTTGTCCTTCACCTTCTTCTTCTTATAAGTCCAATGTGTCAGGATTTCTGCCACTTTAACCTGGGGTTAAAAGGTCAGGAACAATAACCCCAGGTGAGAAACCAGAACATAGAGACATTTATGAGGCAAACAAACACTGATTCATGTTGATCAGCTCAGACGAATTTACTGGACCATGACTAAAGGATGAACTGATTCAGAATGACATGTGAGCGTGTGATAACTGTGCTCTGACATCTCAACGTCTCTGATTGGTCACCAGGTTTCGGAGGAACCAAGAGAAGATAGAAGTTGTGGAGGTGAACATCCTCCTCGTCAGTGGCTTCTTCTATTATTTCTGGGTATTAGTGAGACTTTGACTCCCAATCACATTTTCATCACATGTAACATGTTTATAAAAGTCTGTCCACCTGTGATTGGATCACAGATGTTAATGTTAGATCTGAACCAAACAGGAGGAGGAGTTCTGTTGCAGAGGTTCTGGACAGGAAGTTGTGAGGAACAGTTCTGTTACAGCGTAACATACGTTTCATGTCACTGTAACAAAAACACAACAATGACCTTCAATGTTTTATAGTGTGTGACAGTAAAGTGAATATTTACTGTGTTTTCTTGTGATATATATGTATGTATATAATAAAAGTATGAAATGATTTGCTGTTGCATCATTAAACGCACACATTCTTCCCTGCTCACCGAGAAAATCTAAAAGAGATGCTTCAATCCATGATAAGATGACAATAGTCAATTCACTCACTCACTCGCTCACTCACCCTTTTGCTGGTGCCAATCCCAGCTGACAGGTGAAAGCCGGGGTCACCTGGGTTCGATCCCTGGTCACAACTTTCTGCATGGAGTTTGCATGTTCTCACCCTGTGTGTGTGTGTCTGTCTGTCTGTCTGTCTGTGTGTCTGTCTGTCTGTCTGTCTGTCTGTCTGTCTGTGTGTGTGGATTTTCCACCCTCAAGCCACACGCCACAAAGTAGATCAGAATCATACAGAGAACACAGGGAAACATTGTGTTGGTGCTGTTTTATTATTTGTTGCCAGCTGTACGATGAACATACGCCGCCCTAATGAGCTGTAATAATAATACATTTTATTTAAAAGTGCCTTTCAGGTCACTCAAGGACACTTTACAAACAAAATGAGTTAAAATCACGCAATTAGATAAAACCAAAAAACACATAAAATCAACACAAATGAAATAGGGAAGTGACGGTAAAAGCAGGGAGTTTAGAGGGAGTAGGCGGTCCAGAACAGGTGAGTTTTGAGTCTTGATTTGAAGAGGTGTAGAGAGTCACAGTTACAGAGGTCAGGTGGTAGTGTGTTCCAGAGCTGAGGAGCAGAGTGGCTGAAGGCTCTGCCCCCCATAGTGCTGAGGTGGGCAGGGGGCACAGAGAGGTGGATGGAGGAGGAGGATCTGAGGGAACGAGTGGGAGTGATGACGTGCAGGAGATCAGACAGGTAGGGAGGGGCAAGGTTGTGGATAGTTGATGCAGTGTTTTACAGGGAGCCAGTGGGGGGTGCTGGAGGACGGGGTGATGTGGTGGTTTGAGGGGTCTTTGTGATGATACGGCTGAGTTTTGGACCAGTTGGAGTTTATGGAGAGACTTTTGAGGGAGGCCGAAGAGAAGAGAATTGCAATAATCAAGGGGAGGGTGACAAGGCTGTGAACAAGGACGGCGGTGGAGTGGGGGGTGAGGGAGGGGCGGAGTCTGTTGATGTTACGGAGATGAAAATAAGCAGTGCAGGTAGTGATGTTGATGTGTGAGTGAAAGGAGAGTGTGCTGTCGAGGATGACACCCAGACTCTTTACCTGAGGGGAGGGGGAAACTGAGGAGCTGTCAATGGTTAGAGAGAAGCTGTTAGCTATAGTGACGTAGGAGCACCACAGGGACCTGTGCTGTCCCCCTTACTGTTCACCATAAACACCTCGGCCACCTGCACAAGTTCTCCACTGACTTTGCGCCTATCAACTATTACCTGGCATTGGTTTATGAAAGCATTAAAGGTAAAGCTTCTTCATTTTCAGCCATTTTCAATCATCCACCTGCTAATTCCCAGATTTATATGAAGTTGATATAAAATATGAACTTTTCAGGACACGTCATTTTTAAAGGCTCAGCCAGCAGCAATGAGATTACCTTAGATGACATCAAGATATTATCACTGTCTCTCAGTTTTCACCATCGTTCCAAAAGAAACTGATTACCTTCTCGAGCGAGATCAGACCAGAAAGTGACAGGATTGTCTCTTCACCCATAATCCACTGTTTCTTACCTCAGCTCAGACATACTAAAGTATGACTTTTTTGTCTCATTTTGGACGACATACTAAACTGTGACTTTTTTGTCTCATTTTGGACGACATACTAAACTGTGACTTTTTTGTCTCATTTTGGACGACATACTAAGTGACTTTTTGTCTCATTTTGGATGACATACTAAACTGTGACTTTTGTCTCATTTTTGGGCCGACATACTAAAGTATGACTTTTTGTCTCATTTTGGACTGACATACTAAACTGTGACTTTTGTCTCATTTTTGGGCCTGACATACTAAACTGTGACTTTTTGTCTCATTTTTGGGCGACATACTAAACTGTTGACTTTTGTCTCATTTGGACGATATACTAAACTGTGACTTTGTCTCATTTAAGGACGACATACTAAACTGTGACTTTTTGTCTCATTTTAGACCCAACATACTAAAGTACGACTTTTTTGTCTCATTTGGACGACATAAAAAAGTCACAGTTTAGCTGTGACTTTTTTGTCTCATTTTGGACGACATACTAAAGTATGACTTTTTTGTCTCATTTTGGACGACATACTAAACTATGACTTTTTTGTCTCATTTTGGACGACATACTAAACTGTGACTTTTTGTCTCATTTTGGACGACATACTAAACTATGACTTTTACGATATAAATTTTGGACGATATACTAAACTGACTTTTTTTGTCTCATTTTGGAAGACATTCCTAAACTGTGACTTTTTGTCCTCATTTTGGACAACATACTAAACTACAACATACTAAACTATGAGTTTTTTGTCACATTTTGGACGACTGTTACAACCAGGTACCCTAACTGCAACACAACCATGACCAGAGTCAAAAGGAGCACGTGTCTAGGGGTATTTATTTAGAAAATAATATTAAACAGGGAATTTGAAACAATCATCAACGTGAACACATAACAAAAGCAGGAAAATGGCAGGCGCTTCAGTTGGTGTGGAGACATGCCAGAGAGACGGAGAGAGAGAGATGACACAGACACCTCTGCTGGCGCCGGTCGGGAGTGGCAAAATTACATAATCGCGATCAGAAACTTTGTGCTTTACCTCGTATGGACCAGAATATCGAGCTTGCAAAGCAGATCCAGGAATGGGAAGAAGCACAAGTATTTGGTCAAACACTTCAAAGTGGCGGACAACAGCTTTACGGTCGTACCACGCCTTCATTTTACCTTGGGCTCGCTCGAGATTCTCTCGAGCCAGGTCATGAGCCCGGTGCAGACGAGAGCGGAAGTCTGAAACATAATTTAGGATGTCCCTTGCAGGAGAGTCACTTAAAAACTGATCCTTCAGGATGGCTAAAGGACCTTGTGGAGCGTGTGCAAAAACAAGATCAGCGGGACTAAACCCAAGTGACTCCTGTGTCACCTCTCGACAAGCAAACAGTAACCAGGGAACAGCATCTACCCACGCTTTAGCAGATTCCAAGCAATAAGCACGCAACATGCTCTTCAGTGTTTGGTGATAACGCTCCAGTGCACCCTGGCTTTCACGATGATATGCGCTGGACACGTTGTGCTGTATACAAAGCTGTTTCAGCACGTGGGTGACCACACAAGATACAAAGTTCGACCCACGGTCAGTCTGGACAATCTTAGGCAGACTGAACAAGGAAAAGAATTTGAGTAGCTCCCTCAGCACCACCCTGGCTGAAATCGTCCTCAGAGGCACAGCCTCTGGGAAACGGTAGCAGCACACATCATTGTTAATAGATACTGACACCCCCCCGAGCGCACAAGCGGACCAACAATATCAGCAATGACATGATCAAAGCGCTGGCCTATGACTGGAATTGGGTATAGGGGAGCGGGCGGAAACTGACAAACATGATGACATGTTTCACAGAAGCGAACCACATCCTGTTTAAGGCTTGGCCAAAAAAAGGCTGACTAATGCGATTGAGTGTTTTAGAAATACCCAAGTGAACGGCCAAACCATCAACCACGCTCAAAAAGAGTTACACTCGTCTGGAACATCAAAAGGTCTCCACTTCCACATCAAGATGCCATCTCGGAAAAATAAGCACTGCGGCTCCTTGTCCAGATCAACATCCGATGAGGCAAGCTGAAACAATGAGGCCAGGGACACATCAACTTTCTGAGCATCAGTTAGCTTCTCACGAGAAAGGCGCAGTCTTGTTACTCACTTTCTCAGTCTCGTTGCTCAATCTCAGACCCAGCACAGAGAGCACTGGTAGGAGAGTTACAGTGGGTACAGAAAGTATTCAGACCCCTTTAAATGTTTCACTCTTTCTTTCATTGCAGCATTTTCTAAAATCAAAAAAGTTCATGTTATTTCTCATTAATGTTCACTCAGCACCACATCTTGACAGAACAAAAACAGAAATGTAGACATTTTTGCAAACGTATTAAAAAAGAAAAAGTGAAATATCACATGGTCATAAGTATTCAGACCCTTTGCTCAGTATTGAGTAGAAGCTCCTTTTGAGCGAGTACAGCCATGAGTCTTCTTGGGATCCTCTGCCATTCTTCCTTGCAGATCCTCTCCAGTTCTGTCAGGTTGGATGGTGAACGTTGGTGAACAGACATTTTCAGGTCTCTCCAGAGATGCTCAATTGGGTTTAGGTCAGGGCTCTGGCTGGGTCAAGAATGGTCACAGAGTTGTTCTGAAGCCACTCCTTCGTTATTTTAGCTGTGTGATTAGGGTCATTGTCTTGTTGGAAGGTGAACCTTCGGCCCAGTCTGAGGTCCTGAGCACTCTGGAAGAGGTTTTCTTCCAGGATATCTCTGTACTTGAAAAACACCCCCATAGCATGATGCTGCCACCACCATGTTTCACTGTTGGGATTTTATTGGGCAGGTGATGAGCAGTGTCTGGTTTTCTCCACACATACCGCTTAGAATTAACACCAAAAAGTTCAATCTTGGTCTCATCAGACCAGATAATCTTATTTCTCATAGTCTGGGAGTCCTTCATGTGTTTTTTGGCAAACTCTATGCAGACTTTCATATGTCTTGCACTGAGGAGAGGCTTCTGTCGGGCCACTCTGCCATAAAGCCCCGACTGGTGGAGGTCTGCAGTGATAGTGGACTTTGTGGAACTTTCTCCCATCTCCCTACTGCATCTCTGGAGCTCATCCACAGTGATCTTTGGGTTCTTCTTTACCTCTCTCACCAAGGCTCTTCTCCCACGATTGCTCAGTTTAGCTGGACGGCCAGGTCTAGGAAGAGTTCTGGTCGTCCCAAACTTCTTCCATTTAAGGATTATGGAGGCCACTGTGCTCTTAGGAACCTTGAGTGCTGCAGAAATTCTTTTGTAACCTTGGCCTGATCTGTGTCTTGCCACAATTCTGTCTCTGAGCTCCTTGTGCAGTTCCTTCGACTTCATGATTCTCATTTGCTCTGACATGCACTGTGAGCTGTAAGGTCTTATATAGACAGGTGTGTGCCTTTCCTAATCAAGTGTAATTAAACACAGCTGGACTCCAATGAAGGAGCAGAACCATCACAAGGACAATCAGAAGAAATGGACAGCATGTGAGTTAAATATGAGTGTCACAGCAAAGGGTCTGAATACTTATGACCATGTGATATTTCAGTTTTTCAAACATTTCTACATTTCTGTTTTCTTTCTGTCAAGATGTGGTGCTGAGTGTACATTAATGAGAAATAAAATGAACGTTTTTGATTTAACAAAGAGGGAAACATTTAAAGGGGTCTGAATACTTTCCGTACCCACTGTAGGTGTCTTCTTAAAATAATCTCGGGCAACAAGAAAAGAATCAGACAAATCACAGAATGAATCAGAATAATTTAAATCAACAGGAGAAGACAAGCGCTCTTTCCCATCAGAGGAGCTAGAACGCGCTGCCATAGCAAGCGTAACAGGAAAAACATCAGGGTGTTGTTGTGTGCACTCATGGACTAAAGGCTTGACTGGAACAGCAACATGAGGCAACACTTCACCATCATTTTTCCACACATTCCCAAGAATAAAAGTTACATCTGGAATTGGCAAAGATTTGCGGATACAGCACTAAGATCTAACAGAACAAGTAAAGAAACTAGACCATTATCTGAAGCCAAGAGAAGATCATTACTAACTTTAACTAGTGCTGTTTCTGTGCTATGGTTTAATCTAAAACCTGACTGAAAATCTTCAAACAGGCCATTAATGTGCAAATATTCACATCATTGATTAGCAACTGCCTTTTCTAAGATTTTAGAAACAAAGGGAAGATTAGATATAGGTCAGTAATTAGCTAAAATATCTGGGTCAAGGGTTGTTTTTTTGAGAAGGGGTTTAATAACTGCTATTTTAAATGTTTGGGGCACATATTCAGTTAATAAGGATAGATTCATTTGAATTAAAGGGGACATATTATGCAAAATCAACTTTTTAACCATTTCAATACTTATATTTGGGACTCAACCTTGTCCCTGCGAGAGTGCAGGCGAGGGAGGAAGAGCGGTATTATGTCAACGTGGAGGGACAAGTGTGCTGTTGGTGGCTGCACAGTGGAGCACAGTGTTTTACAGAGGATTTTATATATGAAGCTAATGTGCCGGATAAAGTCAGCTAACGTGTGTTCGTGTGTTCGCACCACTTCACATCAGACTGCGGCCAGCGGTCGCCGTATTTAGTCAGCGACATACAAACACACACATTATTAAGAAAAGGTCACATAGAGGTCATAACTGACCATTCTGACACGTCCTAATTAAACATATTTGTTCAGTACGTCCTCCATGACCGGAGCACAGACTCAGTCTGATACAATCACATAAAGCAGCTGTTTATGCAGCTCGCCGCTGACGATCAGCGGTGGCGATCAGCGGTGCTGCACTCTCTGTGAAGAGAGCCAGCGGCGAGCGGCGAGCAGCGAGCTGCCTAAACTGTCGCTGTATAGTGCCAGGAACTCCGACACATGGATACTTAGCAGCACCACTGATCGCCACCGCTGATCGCCAGCTCGCCGGAGCACCGGAGGTGGTCAGTGGTGGTGAGGTCTCCGGAGCACAGTCTCCGGTCTGATACAGCAACATACAGTTTATTCAGCGCGCCGCTGGCGATCCGCGGTGGCGATCAGCGGTGCTGCACTCTGTGTCACCGCTGATCTTCTGTTCCTAAGTGTTTTTAACTGATTTACAGTTGGACAGGGAGGGGGAGACGAATAGAGCTGTAAAGCGCTGTAAAGAGGACAAATCAGAAACCCCCTGGAAGAAGTGGGTGTGTGTTTGCCTGTGTCTCATTTGCATATAAAGGGACCATGCACGAAAACCGAGCGTTCTGAAAGGGGCGGGTTTAGCAGGGTTATTGAACTACTATGATTCTTCATCCTTATGGTATTTTGACCAAAGCATGTCACTGACATGTTCATTAGGACACCAGGGAACTATTTTAATGGGGGAAATAGGGTATAATATGTCCACTTTAAGAAGGTGTAGATTTTATTTGGTGTCCAATTTTCCTTTGTGTCTCTGTTGGTAGTCAATGACTAATGTGCCACTAACGTACAACATTTAAAGGTCCCATATTATACCCTATTTCTCTAAGTTAAAATAGTTCCCTGGTGTCCTAATGAACATGTCTGACATGCTTTGGTCAAAATACCATAAGGATGAAGCACCATAGCAGTTCAATAACCCTGCCAAAACCCTGTGCCTGGTCCCTTTATATGCAAGTGAGACACAGGTAAACACACACCCACTTCTTCCAGGGGGTGTGTCGAGGCCAGCACACTCACGCTACCATGGCAACACTTGTGTTGCGGCCTGGAGAACAGAGGAGGACCCAAACGCAAGAGGCTGTAGGTGGTCGAGTTTATTTAACAAAAGGTTTATCCAGTACACAATTGAACAAAAGGTGTCCGCTGCTGCAGGCGGCTGGTGGCAGGAGGCAGGTCCACAGGAAAAACAAAACACGAAGGGCAGCGAGGTGCAGAGCTGGAGTACAAACAGAAAAAAGGCGAGGTTAGGGTTAATGCTCAACTTGTTTGTGACAAAATTCACACAAGCAGTTCCACAGGAGAATTTCACGGGCTCTACCGATTTGACGGAATTATCTGGCACAGGAGTGAAGTCAGAGCCAGTTTTATGGGGAGGTGAATCAGGTGAGGATTGATACCAGGTGTGCCTCGCTGCCCTTGTGAGAAGTGGTTAGCTCCTCCTCCTCCACCACCCTCCAACACTGCAGGTAAACACAAGAGACAGGAAAAAAGGAGAAGACAAGTACACCAAGCATAATTCAAACACACCCCAGACCTTAACAGTACCCTCCCCCAAGCGGACGCCACCTGGCGTCCTACCAGGCTTGTCAGGGAACCTTTCATAAAAATCGGACAATAACTGAGGGTCTAAGAGCAGCGACTTGGAAATCCAAGATCGCTCCTCGGGACCGTACCCCTCCCAGTCGACAAGGTACTGATACCCACGGCCCCGCCTGCGGACATCCAAAATGCATCTCACCGTGTATGCCGGGTGACCATCGATGAGGCAGGGGGTGGAGGGGGATCGGCTGGAGGGTGCAGAGGACTCTCAACCACTGGTTTTAGAAGTGACACATGAAAGACAGGGTGTACCTTAAGTGCTGCGGGGAGCTTTAGACGGACGGCACTGGGGTTGATAATACGGTCAATGATGTATGGACCGATGTATCTGGGAGCCATCTTCCGAGATTCTGTCTGGAGGGGAAGGTCCCGGGATGATAACCAGACCTGTTGACCCATCTTGTATTCAGGGGCCGGTGTTCGATTGGCGGTCCGCCATTTGTCGGTTCCTGGCGGCTGTTCTCTCCAGAGCCGCTCGGGCTTCCCGCCAGACTCTGCGGGCTCGTCTGAACTGGGCTTGCACAGATGGAACAGCGACCTCTGTCTCCTGGCAGGGGAACAAGGGAGGTTGGAAACCGTGAACCATGAATGGGGACAACCCTGTGGCAGAACTGACTAGGGAATTGTGGGCGTATTCCACTTAGGGCAGGTGTGAGGACCAGGAGGCCGGGAGGCGGGACGCCACACAACGCAGAGAGGACTCCAACCCTTGGTTTGCCCGCTCTGCCTGGCCGTTGGACTGTGGGTGGTATCCGGACGAGAGGCTGACTGAGGCCCCCAATGCTTGGCAGAAGGCTGTCCATACTCGGGAGGTGAACTGGTGACCTCGGTCTGACACAATGTCCAGGGGAATGCCATGTAGACGGAAAACATGCTGGACCAGCAGGTTGGCAGTTTCTAAAGCAGATGGGAGTTTGGGGAGAGGGACAAAATGCACTGCCTTGGAAAAATGGTCGACAATGGTGAAAATGGTGTCATTACCTTCTGAAGGAGGGAGTCCAGTGACAAAGTTGACAGCGATGTGTGACCAGGGGCGAGGAGGAATGGGCAAAGGCTGCAGTAGGCCAGCAGGGGGGCGGTGAGAGGGTTTATTGCGAGCGCAGGCAGAGCAGGCAGCGATGAATTCCCTGGTGTCTGCAGCCATTGAGGGCCACCAGAAACGGCGTTGGATGAGGGAGAGGGTCCGGTGAACACCAGGGTGACAGGCCAACTTAGATGAGTGTCCCCACTGAAGTACTGGGGACCTAGCGGATGGTGGAACGAACAGTCGCTCTGGGGGGCATTCGTCCGGGGCTGGATGATCATGGAGGGCCTCCAGAACTGTCTGCTCCACCTCCCACCTTACCGCTCCTACCACACAGGATGGCGAGAGGATTGTTTCCATGACAGGTTCTTCCTCAGCAGGGGCAAACTGGCGCGAGAGGGCATCTGGCTTCTGGTTCTTGGGGCCTGGACGATAGGTGAGTAGGAAGTTGAACCTCCCCAGGAAGAGTGCCCACCGAGCCTGACGGGAGTTCAGCCTGCGAGCCGAGCGAAGGTAAGACAGGTTTTTTCTGATCTGTCCACACAATGAATGGGTGAACCGCTCCGTCCAACCAGCGCCGCCATTCCCGAAGTGCTAGGACCACTGCCAGCAGCTCTCGGTTCCCCACATTGTAGTTTCTTTCGGCAGGGGTGAGACGGCGGGAGAAAAATGCACATGGATGTAGTTTTTTGTCCACAGGCAGGCGCTGGGAGAGGACGGCCCCCACCCCTGAATCGGAGGCATCCACCTCAACCACGAACTGAAGATCAGGATCTGGGTGAATCAACACAGGTGCATTAGAAAACATGGTTTTCAGTTTATCAAAAGCATTCTGAGCAGCAGGTGACCATTCAAAAGTTTGCTTTACAGAAGTTAGCGTAGTGAGGGGAGCAGCAATGCGGCTATAGTTCCTAATGAACCTTCTGTAATAATTGGGGAAACCCAGGAACCTTTGCAAATGTTTGCATGTAGCAGGGGTAGGCCAATCCTCTACTGCTTTTACCTTGGCTGGGTCTGGTCTAAGCTGCCCCTTCTCCACCACGTAACCTAGAAAAGGTACTGTAGTGACATGAAATTCACATTTTTCAGCTTTGACAAACAGTTTGTTTTCCATCAACCTTCTCAAGACTTACATGTTCCTCATATGTGTGTGAAAAAATTAAAATGTCATCAAGATACACAAACATCACTCTGTTCAGCAAGTCTCTCAAGACATCATTGACAAGCGCCTGAAAAACAGCAGGTGCGTTTGTCAACCCAAAAGGCATTACCAAATAGTCAAAATGTCCCAAATGTGTATTGAAAGCAGTTTTCCACTCATCTCCCTCTCTGATTCTAACACAGAGAGGGCATTGATAGGCATTTCTTAGGTCTAGTTTGGTAAAGATTTTTGCAGTGTGAAGAGGTCCAAAGGCTGAGTCGATGAGAGGGAGCGGGTATTTGTTCTTAACTGTTATCTCATTCAACGCTGTGTAGTCTTTGTCCTTTTTCTCGACGGAGAAAAAACCCGCCCCTACTGGGGACGAAGACGGGCGGATGAGACTTGCAGCCAGGGAGTCATTGATGTACTTCTCCATAGCTTCTTTCTCAGGCTTAGACAGGTTGTAAAGTCTTCTAGTTGGGAGGGGAGACCCTGGGAGCAAGTCTATGGCGCAGTCATAGGGTCGGTGGGGTGGAAGTGAAAGGGCACGGTCTTTACTGAAAACTTCCTGTAAGTCGTGATATTCACAGGGAACTTAAGTCAGGTCTATTTCCTTGTCTTTCATCTCAACTGATAAACCTTTTAGAAAAATTGCTTGGAGGGCGGAGGTCCGCTGCTGCAGGCGGCTGGTGGCAGGAGGCAGGTCCACAGGAAAAACAAAACACGAAGGGCAGCGAGGTGCAGAGCTGGAGTACAAACATAGAAAAAAGGCGAGGTTAGGGTTAATGTTGTTCGCGACAAAATTCACACGAGCAGTTCCACAGGAGAATTTCACGGGCTCTACCGATTTGACGGAACTATCTGGCACAGGAGTGAAGTCAGAGCCGGTTTTATGGGGAGGTGAATCAGGTGAGGATTGATACCAGGTGTGCCTCGCTGCCCTTGTGAGAAGTGGTTAGCTCCTCCTCCTCCACCACCCTCCAACACTGCAGGTAAACACAAGAGACAGGAAAAAAGGAGAAGACAAGTACACCAGGAACATGGCTGGTGGAGGAAACATTGCAGTTCAACCATATATGTTGGAACCAGAGTCCGACCCTGAACAAGAGGAAACTACGGAAGAAGTTGTAGTACGGATACTGCAACAGGACGTGTCAGAATGATCAGTTATGAGCTCTGTTTGACCTTTTCCTAAAAATGTGTGTGTTTGTACGTCTGGCCGCTGTTTGTGTAACTCATTGCTTATAAAACTCTAGATGTGTTTCAGTAACTAGCATGCTACTCCCGTGTTCTCCACAGCAGTGGGAATGTAACACTTGTCCCTCCGCGTTGACATAATACCGCTCTTCCTCCCTCGCCTGCAGTCTGGAATTTTATCGGGACAAGGTGGAGCTAAGGTGGAGCTCTCGAGGTAAACTTACTGGTGGGTTGGTAACATTCGCGGTGAAATGCGCATGCTGCCGTAATAAGTGCAGGGAATTCAACATCGAGCGTTTTATCGCCTATACTTACACTAAGGGGGACCACGAAAACATGACTGAGTATTCTTTTTCCACACTTTGGCGACTGGTAGGGCCTCCAGAGTCCCAAATATAAGTATTGAAATGGTTAAAAAGTTGATTTTGCATAATATGTCCCCTTTAAAATGAAAAAGTGAGAAAAAGGCATGAGTTCCTATTGCTTATTATGACTCATGATTAACTGACAGTTGGCTGTTAACTTGTTTAAATATTGGTTAAGGATAGTAATATGGCTGTTTAGACATAAGGCTGTGATTTAGCGCCCTCTGTTGCCACTGAGGAAACAACATCTTCCATATGCATCATTTTCTTTCCAAGTCTTTCTGTACAGTGCTCACCTCTTCAGAAGAATTCATTTCATTTCGTGCTCCACATCTTCTCCTCAGCAGGTGTGAGCTCTGAAAGGATTGTTGCTACAACAGTGACGGTGTAAATACAGACATGGAACGGTCACTGTCACATATCTCAGCGTGGTGCTGCCACACCAGTGAATTGAAAACTCAATGTTTATCATGTTAGCTGGAGATAACAGACGAACTGAGGGACGTGGTTCATTTACAGGATTTGAACACGAGTTCTACCTCAAGCTCAGGTTGACATGAGGAGAGATTGTGCTGTTATTAAACACTGTGGATGAAAGTAGTCTGAACAGCCGGAGATGGGGTCAAATCTCAATGATCGGGTTCACAACATATGGCAACAGGTCAGGGACCCACTTCTGCCAAGGACCTATTCATCTCAAATATACAGTATGTACTATACTGTATATTGTTCGAACAATAAACCATTGTATATTATAGAAAGAGACAAAGATCAGCGACAGCATTTTACGGGACGAGATGAGAATTATTATTAGGGTTCGAGCAACTTGGTTGCAAGAACCCTATTGAAACTGTAAAGATTATTCTTCTTCTTCTTCTTCTTCCTCTTCACCAAAGTAAATCGCGTTTTAGAGAACCTGAACATGCCCCAAAACTCACCAATTTTTGCAAGCGCATCAGACCTGGTGTAAATTTACGTTTATTACTGTTTCGGGGAATGTGCGTTAAAAAATGAAAGTGGGCGGGGCAAATAACTGCTCCACCCCCTAAAACTTGTGGGCCTGAGGAGCACGTTTAATGTACATGCACGAAACTTGGTACACGCGTTCCTTAGGTCGGGACGGTCAAAAAAGTCAGCGTAGCCTATGCTCTAAAACGAACAGGAAAGCCGCCATCTTGGATTGAAAATTCATTTTTTGCCGATTTTGGCCATATCGCACCATCGGTATTTGAACGAACTTGTCCTAGAGCTTACATGGGATCACGTTCAAACTTGGTGAGGTCACTTTGGACAAGTTGAGGATCTAAAGTTGCTAAAAACTTTTTAATAAGTATCATGGTGTACGAGAAAGGGGCCGGCAAAGTTGGTGAAAATTTTTATTTTTCGCCACAGGCAACAAAACTCTTATAACTTTGCGATAGAAGGTCACTTCCCAACCAAATTACCTAGGGTTGATGATGGACCATTGCTGAAGAAGTCTGTGGAAAAACTGTACATTTTTAGCACAGCGCCTCCTTGTGGTAACAGAAAATACAACAAATACACAATTTCGGTAATAACTTTTACATATTTAATCGTATCAAACTCAAAATTTGTGACAACATTTAAAACACATGAAAGATGATGCGTGCTTATTATGATAACAAATGGTTCAACAGTGTTGCCATAGCAACACTGCAAAGTCAGATATTTGTGACAAAAAAACAAACTGCTACAACTTTGCGAAACTGAGTCTAATCTGAACCAAACTTGCTAGGATTGATGATAGTCCTGCCCCGAAGACACCTATATGAAAATATTCACTTACAAAAACAGCGCCCCCTTGTGACAGCAGCCACTATGACACCTGATATTTGAATGAACTTGTCCTAGAGTTTTTGTGCGATCACCTTGAAAATTAGTGAGGTCACTGTGAACAAGTTGCCGAGCATAAGTTACTGAAAGCTTTTTAAAATGTCGCTCGGTGAACGAGATAGGGGGCGCCAAAGTTGGTGTTCATTCATATTTTTCACAACAAAAGGCAAAACTCTTACAACCCGTAAAACTTGTCCTCCTGAGGAGCACGTTGAATGTACATGCACGAAACTTGGTACTCACGCGTTCGTTAGGTCCAGACGGTCAAAAAAGTCAGCGTAGCCGAACCTCTAAAACGAACAGGAAAGCCGCCATTTTGGATTGAAAGTACATTTTTTGCAGATTTTGGCCATTTCGCACCAATGGTATGTGAACGCACTTGTCATAGAGCTTTAAAGGGATCACCTTCAATCTGGGTGAGGTCACTGTGAATAAGTTGAGGATCTAAAGTTATTAAAAGTTTTTTAAAATGTCACATGGTTTTTGAGATAGGGGGCGCCAAAGTTGGCGTTCATTCATATTTTTCACAACAAAAGGCGAAACTCTTACAACCCGTAAAACTTGTCCTCCTGAGGAGCACGTTTAATGTACATGCACTAAACTTGGTACTCACGCGTTCCTTAGGTCAGGACGGTCAAAAAATTCAAAGCAGCCTATGCTCTAAAATGAACGGGAAAGCCGCCATCTTGGATTGAAAGTACATTTTTGCAGATTTTGGCCATTTCGCACCAATGGTATGTGAACGCACTTGTCATAGAGCTTTCATGGGATCACCTTGAAACTTTGTGAGGTCACTGTGAACAAGTTGAGGATCCAAAGGTATCAAAATCTTTTCATTAAGTATCACGGCGAACAAGAAGAAGGTCAGGAAAGTTGGCGAAAATCACGATTCCTCGCAACACACAACAATCTCTTATAACTTTGCCATGGAAGGTCAGATATTAACCAAACAAGTGACAATCGATGATGGGCCCTTGCTAAAGATGTCTATGCAAAAACTGTAAATTTTGAAAACATCGCCTCCTGGTGGTGGCAAACACTAGGAAGTCTGGTATTTCGCAACACACAACAAACTCTTATAACTTTGCGATTGAAGGTCAGATCTTAACCAAACTTGTGATGATCAATGATGGGCTTTTGCTGAAGATGCCTATGCAAAAACTGTAAATTTTGGAAACAGCGCCACCTGGTGGTAACAGAAAGTACAAGTTCACAATTTCCCTTATAACTTTAACAAATTTCCTTGTATCAAACTCAAAATTTGGGAAAACATTCAAAACACATGGTAGATGATGCGTGCCTAATATGATAACAAATTGTTCAACAGTGTTGCCATGACAAAACTGCAAAGTCAGATATTTGCGACAAAAAACAAACAGCTACCACTTTGCGAATACTATTCCAATCTGAATCAAACTTGCTAGGATTGATGATATTTAATTCCTGAAGATGCCTATATGAAAATATTCACTTTCAAAAACAGTGCCCCCTGTTGACGGCAGACAATATGACGTCTGGTATTTCGCTACAACAACAAACTCTTATAACTTTGCGATGGAAGGTCAGATCTTAACCAAACTTGTGACGATCGATGATGGGATCTTGCTGAAGATGCTTATGCAAAAACTGTACATTTTGAAAACAGCGCCTTCTGGTGGTAACAGAAAATACAATTTCACAATTTCCCTTATAACTTTAACAAATTTCATTGTATCATACTCAAAATGAATGAAAACATGTAAAACACATGGTAGATGATGCTTGCTGAATATGATAACAAATCGTTAAATGGTGTTGCCTGGCAAAAATGCAAAGGATTCCCTCAACTGAGTGGTTTGTTCATGCAGTAACCATTGTTCGCCACATGATGGAGGCATTTGCCTACAAATCTATCAAATCTAACATTTACAGTTTCTCATGCTGCTCTAATTGGGATTGTTGTATCCACTTGAAACTTCATACGTGAGACCTCAGACCCGTCCGGAACATGTCTGTAAAGCAGTAATGCCAAAGTCAAATACACGGGGGGCCAAAATAAAAAAAATGGTACAGGTGGAGGATTAAATATTTATTAAAACTTGCAATTACTGCACATATTGAACCAATACCAATACCACAGCCTATATTGCACTCAATCATTAAATTAAATTAAATTAAATTAAATTAAATTAAATTAAATTAAATTAAATTAAGCAAAATATAAATAAAATCAGTTGCAATATTTTCTCAAGGCTCTTTCAGTAACAAATTGAAAACGTTTTTCCGTCTTCTTTTAACAGGTAAACAGCAAAATGTTATTTTCCTTCAAAGCTCAATGGCAAGATAAATGCAAAAATGAAACAGCATGTTACAAAACAAATCAGTGTGCTGCTCTGATCCTCACCAATGTCTGTCTTTTATAATAAAATTAGAAGTTAGTGCAAACTTGAAAAGTGCAAAACAGTTGCATGTTTCATAGTGCCTTCTTAAGTTATATTCTTTCATAACGACACACTGTCTCCACACACAAGACACACAGGCTTTCCTTTTACTTCGGTGAACATTATTCTGCCTCCCACCTGTCTTGAAAACCCTGTTTTCACCGTCTACTTTTCTATTTGTCTATTTGGGGGAGAGGGAGATGAAAAATGACAGCAATGTTTAGTTTTCCACTGTGACTGTGATGCTGTTCATGAAGGATGACACGGGATCGCACTCACAGTGCATCTTGGGATGTGTAGTATTATGGTGCTGAGGGCACATAATAGTGCAAGCCGGTTTTAATAGTAATTAAAAATCATCCCGTGGGCCAGACATAACTCATTCACGGGCCTTGATTCTGACATATGTGCTGTAAAGGATAACCTCCCTACAGGAAGTAGAACTCCCGAAACAGGAAGTCAAGTCTAACATTTTCCAATCTTCACAAAACTTGATATGTGAGGAACGTCCCTGAACACGTTTACGGACACACCTTTCACCAAACAGGAAGTCGGCCATTTTAAACAGGAAGTGCCATCTAACTTAGCACATGGACGCTGAAAATAGTCTAAGCTGAAAATTACTACTGCCGCAAGCGGTGAATGAACGGAAGATGAGCTAGACGTCTCGCACGGCGAGGTGGGCGCAGGGAGACCCGCGAGCCGTCAAGCTCGAACCCGTTGATTACCGCTTGCGGTACTAGTTGTCTTTGAAATTGCTTGAAATGGGTGTAGGTGGTGGGGTGGTGTTGTCAACAAGTATCGGACTGATAGTGGTCGATATTCCAGGTTTCCAGGCAAATATATCTCTGTCCTTTCAAACTGTTAAAACTAAGAGCAACTGATTTTTCCCGCACTGTCAATTTTAGCCATTTTATATTAAAAACCGGTTTACAGGTGTACCTAATAAAGTGGCCAGTGATTGTACACGTAGACGCCGAATCGGCTCCATTCTAGCATCACAAGCTAACAGGGCTAACACGGATTAGTGCGAGAAGTCTGACTAAATACGCAACACTTACACGGTCGAGTTAATTAGTAAACCGGTTAGTTAGCGAGATACTAAGTTACTAAATTGTTCTGGGGCTTCACGTCCATCAATACACGCTAAGAAAACAGAATGGAGCCTCTGCTAACAGCGGTGTTGCTACGCTAATGTCGCCATTTTGGAAAGTGACGCCACGATGACGTCATAGCTGAAGAGAGCTAGTTTTATTTTAAAGGTGATTATTTTATACGGGAAATGTTATATAAATGCACGTAAATGGGTGAAAATAGTTCAACAGTTAGAAACCTAACATGTTTTGTTAACATAATTGACCAAAAGGTATCAAGATTACAAACAAACAACCTTTTTCAAATGACATTTATGACCTACAATGGCAATAATTTTCATTTATTTTGTACGAATGCCACCGTCTGCACCCCCTGGTGATTTTTTTTGAAAATCCGATTTAAAAAACAATTTGAGAATGAAAATATGAAGAACTTTTGGGCCAGAAAACATCAGAGTGGTAAAATCTTTAATCAGATTACACCACAAATAAAGCAATACAGCAATATTTTTACTTCTCAAAAACAGAGTGTAAGCAGCATTCGTTCTTAAATATAATGCAATAAATTGTGACATGCATGTCACAATTTATTGTTGTAAAACACCAAACAACATGACGTCAACATCGACTGAGCTGTTTGCTATGGAAGAAAAGTGATGTCACGAGGATCACTGTGATGTTCACAGTCGTCCAGAAACTGCTTAATTTCACGGCACCTATGATTCTTGCCTCTGTCTCTGATCTTCTCCAGAGCTTTAATGCTGTTCTGTCTATAGAACGACTCAAGCGGTATCTCCACCGCCTTCATGTGATAATCCATCGATCCGTTGCGGTCCTTCCATTTGAAGTTTAGAAATTTCGCATACGAGTTGTAAAGGACCTGCTTGTCTGCAGGTTGCAGGTCACGTTTGAACAGCTCCTGGTATATGGCCTCAGCTTTACCCAGGTCGTGACGGGACTGTGCGTACACACTTGCAAGGTCCATTCTCTTGACTAAGGAAGAATGTGGGTAAAGAGTAATCACCTGCTTGTGGAGACTGATCACTTTATCTATCATTTGCGGTGTTGGGTGATCCATTGAATTGATCTTCCACCTGTAACAGAGTGCCAGGCATCTTTTCAGATAGCGTTTGTCTGGATGGTTTTGGAGAGCCTCCTCTGCCAAGGCTGTAGCTTTGTCAAAAGAGTCATCACTTCTGTAAATCCGTAGCATCACTTTGATTCCACTGTAGCTGCTGACGGGATTTCCCAAAATCCTTGTTGCCAACTCACTCACTTCATCATTAACATCTTCTCCTCTGCTGGCACGCCGCCTAAGGTACACTGCAGCAAGGTACAGGTTGTCTGGATCCTGTTCCTTGGCATTCTGCATTCTCTCCATGAAGTCTGCCCCTAGTTGGTTCTTATCGTGCTTATGAAGACTGGCCCACCCTATCAGATGGCTGGTCTGCCACTCCACCATGTCTGGCTGCATCCCGATGGCTTTCTGGAAGTATTCGCCTGCCAGTACCTTGTGTTCTCTGCTGAACTTCAGCAGAGTCCAGGCTTTTTCAGCACAGATCTCTGGGTGCAGCTCGTCCTGTGATGGAGATGGGAATTCTTCCTTCAGAGCAGCGACCTTTGACAGGTAAGCCTGACTCTCTGTTTCCTCACCTTGGCGATAGTGCAGCCAAGCCAGATTTCCATAGTTCACCAGCAGCCATGGACCCCTGTCTGCGTCTCTTGTTCGGTTTAGAGCTTCTGCAGCCATGCTGAAGAAACTCCTGGCTTCATTGGCTTCATTGGTTCCCAGCTGGAAGTGGATGTAGCCCTGCAGGTTGTAAATGTGACCCAGCCAACAGTTTCCCTCATCAGTTCCGATGTCCTCCAGCATCTCCCTCTCCCCTAAAAGTATGGACTGGTTGCCATCCAGGTCCCAGGTGAAGTGGCACTGCAGCTTTTTCAGTTTGGCCTCCAGCGTAGTCTCACTCTGTGCGGCGCTGGTGGAGTTTAATTTAAGACATTAAAACGTTGTCACTATGTTGACAGAATATTCTCAGAGTGGCAATTTTACATTTATCTCTTATTTATTGGCAGAAATTAAATATACTGTCCATATTTCTACCACCCCTGTGTTCAGTTACTGATCTGAGAGTACTTTTAAAAGTAAACACATTTATTTAGAGAGGCTTTTAATATTCAGTAGCACGGTGACACTTTCTGTCTGTTCTTTCTAGTTGTGCGCTTTCATTATTTATGTTATTGCCTTGCAGATATTTTAAAGTGCCATAACAATCAATATTAATTGATTGATTGTTTTTTTGTAAGTGCTTGGGAATAAAAGTCATAAGGGTTTTCCTCTAGGCAAGGGCCTTGCTTCATGGAGGCTGCCGTAATGCACCACAATATTTCTGCAGCCTCCCAAACAGACGGATCGGCCTGAGATGTGAACTATGCAAATGAAGAAGAATGTCAACCAATCTTTAAGAATTGGGGCACCCAATGGCCGACATACGAACGCTTTTCTCTTTTTTCCCATCACGGAAAATATAACACAGTTTAATAAATGATAAACAAAACAGCGTTTGGTCCGTCTGCATTCTGTGTCTGCACCAAGGTTATAATAGTTTTAGTTTTCCTCTGTTTTAATTCGAGTAAAGATTCAAAAAGGTCATAATAAGTATTGTGTCATAAAACCCCAGCAAAAGATGCCATTTTAAACATGCATTAGGACAGAAGAATAACCATCCAAAAAAGTTATATCACTAATAATGAACAGAAATATCTTAGTAGGTGGAACTGGTTTATACCACTAAGTTATAATTAGTGACATAGTAAAGTAAAAATAATGATTCTGCCCATAAACACTTTCTAAAAGGTTTCTAAACCACACCATCTCTGATATTCCTTATTATTAATAATGATAATAATAATAATAACAATAATAATAATATGAATTCACCTCATCCTGAGTTGTTTCCTGGCCTCTGTGGTCAGCTCGTCTGGTTGTAGTTGGATTAGACTTGGGATCACTGTTGTATCGTCAGCAGCAGTTTGTGCAGCAGTGTTTCGGGTGAGGAGCCGAGACCCTTCTATGAGGGAGTCTGTTACTTTTGCTTCTCCTGAAACAAAACCGTGACTCAGCAGTTACGCCCTTTAACTTCAGTGAAATGACAAATATGTTTGGATGGACGTATTTACGTCATACACACACAGGTTTGTGTAGCTATTCTTGACTGCCAGTTATTTGGAAACCAAAACCTCACCTCTAATCTCAGAGATAACCAGTTTACCAGAAACTTAATCTAAGGCTGTGCTGGTACTGGAAAGATCCTACACGCCCACACATAAGCACGGGGGTTATCGATCTTTCACTTATCAATAAACTTCAAAATATTAGTATATAAACTATAGTTTCTGGATACACTGGCTTATCATTAGCAACCATCCTGAACGCAAGGCCACGTTTGGTGTTTGTAATTATTAATGGTAACACCTTCTAATAGCACTGCTGTTGTTTCTTCACTGAAGCATTTGTTGTTTCTCTTTTGTTTACGTCGTTTCTCTTTTGTTTACGTCGTTTCTCTTTTGTTGATGTCGTTTCTCTTTTGTTTACGTCATTTCTCTTTACGTCGTTTCTCTTTTGTTTCGTTTCGTCTCTTTTGTTCTCTTTTGTTGATGTCGTGTTTCGTCGTTTCTCTTTTGTTTTTCGTTTCTTTCTTTGTTTCGTTTAGTCGTTTCTCTTTGTCGTTTTTGCTCTTTTTCGTTTCTTTTCGTCGTTTCTCTTTTGTTTCGTTTCTCTTTTACGTCGTTTCTCTTTGTTCGTTTTTCTTTTGTTTCGTCATTTCTCTTTTTTGTTCTCTTTTTTTTCTTTTGACGTCGTTTCTCTTTTGTTGATGTCGTTTCTCTTTTGTTTACATCGTTTCTCTTTTTTGTCATTTCTCTTTTCGTTTCTCTTTTGTTGATGTCTTTTGTTTTCTCTTTTTGTTGATTTTTTCTCTTTGTTTCGTTTCTCTTTTGTTTGTTTCTTTTCGTTTCTCTTTATTGTTCGTTTCTCTTTTGTTGATGTCGTTTCTCTTTTCTCTTTTGTTGGTCGTTTTGTTTTTTCTTTGTTTTTGTTTCGTCATTTCTCTTTCGTCGTTTCTCTTTTGTTTACGTCGTTTCTTTTGTTTCTCTTTTGTTGGCGTCGTTTCTCTTTTTTTCGTTTTCTTTTACTTTTTGTTCGTTTCTCTTTTTGTTTCGTTTCGTTTCTCTTTTGTTCGTTTTTTTTTTCACTTCTCTTTTCTTTGCGTTTCTTTTGTTTACGTTTATTTCTCTTTGTTTTATCGTTTCTCTTTTGTTGACTTTCTTTTGTCGTCATTTCTCTTTACGTTTCTTTTTCGGTTTCTTTTGTTTTTCTCTTTTCTCTTTTGTTTTCTCTTTTGTTTCGTTTCGTTTCTCTTGTTCTTTTGTTTACATTTTTTCTTTTTCGTTTCTCTTTCGTTGACGTCGTTTCTCTTTTGTTCATTCAATTCAGTTCAATTCAATTGTATTTGTATAGCGCCAAATCATAACACACATTAACTCATGGGGGTATTCCATCAAGCAGGCTAAAGTCAAAGCCAAGCTTGTCTGGCTAATATGAGTTCCATCAAAGAGGCTGAGATTAGCCCCAACTCAGTAACCATGGAAACTATGACTCTGGCTAAGCCATAACTGTGGCTCAGGTTTCCGTTCCATCAATCTGAGCCTCAACCCTGTTCCACCAAGGTGGCTAATGTGAATGCCAGCCAAGTAACCATGGTAACTTATGCTGCCGGGCAAACCTGGGGGGTATTCCATCAACGTAGCTAAGAATTGCCAGACTTAGGTGTAAGCTTGAAGCTTGACTAAGCTCCAACTCCCAATCTAGCTCCAAGTCGTTCCATCAAGTGAAATCAGCTGGCTCCACCTGACGCTTAGTCAAGCCTCAACTGTTAAGCCTCAACTTGTGCACGCCCACAGGGAAAATAAAAAGCCCATTCTAGTCGAGCACCGAAACTGTGAAAAATGCCGAAAAACAAGGGAAAAAAAGAGCGTGCAGAGATGTTCTCGGCAGTGGAGCAAACCCTCCTCATGGAGGTATATGACGATTACAGCCACATAATCCCAAAGAAGGGCAATACCGCGGCAATCAATAAAGCGAGGGATGTGGCGTGGCAGAATATTGCTGACAGACTGAATGTGTAAGTGACAAAGAAAATGAAGTATTTCAGTATCATCATGTTATATAAATCCTCCATCAAAGGGACAAAATATATGTAGACAATAATCTATCAATTGATTTCTTGATGGTTTTTGTTTTAAACTAATCAATTATGTGGACCTATTAATGCAACCAAATCCCTAAAATGAAAAGGAAGAGACAACCCTAATAAGTAACATTCATATGAACATAATTAAAATAGCATTATTGTTTCACTGCAATTTATGTGAAATTCTCCATATTTGATCATTTGGCAGCCCTAGTGGTAATGTTAGAACGTGATATTCATCACATTTATCAACTGAATGTTATGCAAATCGATGGGATAGCTTTCATTTATTTCCTGCATGGCCAATTGTATAGAATTGATATCATTTTCATTTAAGCCTGTCATTTTTACATGCTGTATTTTGTCCCAGATGCTATATGTTGAATTGTTGTATTTTCATCTTATTTTATGTAAAGCACTTTGAATCACTTTGAAGCACTTTAAATCCTACATTTACATTTACATTTTTTAAATAATAATAACATTTAATCAAAGTATTTTACATGACTCATCACATTTATCATACAATTGATGGTAGATTATTACATGAAGAAATGCAATCTTGGTTATCATTCTATAGGAAATAATCATATGACAGATCTATTGATTGTAAAAAAAAGTTATTATTTATCTAGAATAATTTTTTATTTTATCAAGCAATTCAATGGAGACGAGGACCCCTATTACAGTAAGTGAATGCAGGTGACAGCAAATCAATCATCTATCTCCTATCAATCGGAGGCCCTAACCCTTGTTACATCAAAAGAATGATGATCTCTTTACATTTCCTTTTATTATATTTTTTTGCTAATTAGTTTAATTTTGTATTTATTTGTGTCTTGTTTTTTATTATATTTTATTTGGGTGATAATGTTCTTTAATGTACTTATAGATAATATATAATTATTAGTATAAATAATTTCTTGAATACATTTTATTATATAGTTTATGTTTTACATATTATTTTATCATTCCATGACAGTTGTGTGTCTCTGTTTCTGTCTATTGGACATTCTTTGATCATAGATGGTGCTAAGCTTCACTTTTAGCCTGCTACAGACCAGAGGGGTATTCCATCAAGCAGGCTAAAGGCAAAGCCAAGCTTAAATGGCCAAGTCTGGCTAATATGAGTGAGAGTTCGGTTCCATCAAAGAGGCTGAGATTAGCCCCAACTCAGTAACCATGGAAACTATGACTCTGGCTAAGCCTCAACCATGGCTAAGCCATAACTGTGGCTCAGGTTTCCGTTCCATCAATCTGAGCCTCAACCCTGTTCCACCAAGGTGGCTAATGTGAATGCCAGCCAAGTAACCATGGTAACTTATGCTGCCGGGCAAACCTGGTCTGTAGCAGGCTAAAAGTGAAGCTTAGCACCATCTATGATCAAAGAATGTCCAATAGACAGAAACAGAGACACACAACTGTCATGGAATGATAAAATAATATGAAAAACATAAAATATATAATAAAATGTATTCAAGAAATTATTTAGACTAATAATTATATATTATATATTATATAATATTAAGTACATTTAAGAACATTAAAGAACATTATCACCCAAATAAAATATAATAAAAAACAAGACACAAATAAATACAAAATTAAACTAATTAGCAAAAAATATAATAAAAGGAAATTTAAAGAGATCATCATTGTTTTGATGTAACAAGGGTTAGGGCCTCCGATTGATAGGAGATAGATGATTGATTTGCTGTCACCTGCATTCACTTACTGTAATAGGGGTCCTCGTCTCCATTGAATTGCTTGATTTGCTAAAATGATTTTAGATGAATAATCAATAGATCTGTCATATGATTATTTCCTATAGAATGATAACCAACATTGCATTTCTTCATGTAATAATCTACCATCAATTGTATGATAAATGTGATGAGTCATGTAAAATACGTTGATTAAATGTAGCCTATTATTATCAAAAATGTAGGCAAGGCAACTTTATATAGTACATTTTAGCACAAGGTGATTCAAAGTGCTTTACATAAAATAAAATGAAAATACAACAATTCAACATATAGCATCTGGGACAAAATACAGCATGTAAAAATGACAGGCTTAAATGAAAATGATATCAATTCTATACAATTGGCCATGCAGGAAATAAATGAAAGCTATCCCATCGATTTGCATAACATTCAGTTGATAAATGTGATGAATATCACTTTCTAACATTACCACTAGGGCTGCCAAATGATCAAATATGGAGAATTTCACATAAATTGCAGTGAAACAATAATGCTATTTTAATTATGTTCATATGAATGTTACTTATTAGGGTTGTCTCTTCCTTTTCATTTTAGGGGTTTGTTGCATTAATAGGTCCACATAATTGATTAGTTTAAAACAAAAACCATCAAGAAATCAATTGGTAGATTATTGTCTCCATATATTTTGTCCCTTTGATGGAGGATTTATATAACATGATGATACTGAAATACTTCATTTTCTTTGTCACTTACACATTCAGTCTGTCAGCAATATTCTGCCACGCCACATCCCTCGCTTTATTGATTGCCGCGGTATTGCCCTTCTTTGGGATTATGTGGCTGTAATCCTCATATACCTCCATGAGGAGGGTTTGCTCCGCTGCAGAGAACATCTCTGCACGCTCTTTTCCCTTGCTTTTCGGCATTTTTCACAGTTTCCGGGCTCGACTAGAATGGGCTTTTTATTTTCCCTGTGGGCGTGCACAAGTTGAGGCTTAACAGGTGAGACTTGACTAAGCGTCAAGTGGAGCCAGCTGATTTCACTTGATGGAACGGCTTGGAGCTAGATTGGGAGATGGCGCTTAGTCAAGCTTCAAGCTTACACCTAAGTCTGGCAATTCTTAGCTACGTTGATGGAATACCCCCCAGGTTTGCCTGGCAGCATAAGTTACCATGGTTACTTGGCTGGCATTCACATTAGCCACCTTGGTGGAACAGGGTTGAAGCTCAGATTGATGGAACGGAAACCTGAGCCACAGTTATGGCTTAGTCATGGTTGAGGCTTAGCCAGAGTCATAGTTTCCATGGTTACTGAGTTGGGGCTAATCTCAGCCTCGTTGATGGAACCAAACTCTCACTCATCTTAACCAGACTTGGCCATTTAAGCTTGGCTTTGCCTTTAGCCTGCTTGATGGAATACCCCCCTGGTGTCATGTATCTGATAGGCTGACATAATATCTATCTATATCAATCAGGTATATGTATATTTATTTATTAATGACTCACTGTGCATTTCATTTGACCAAAGTCAGTTTCTGTTCGATGAAAACGACTCTCATGACTGAGATGACGTCTTATGTTTGTATAAAAACCTGTTATATGTGATTTGATTGAATGGAGAGGGAGTAAGTAACTGCTGAGTCAAGGTTTTGTTTCCCCTGAGCAAACGTTTCTGTTTCAGGGAAACAAGTATAGGCTGGGATAAGCAGATCAAGAGACGGTGATGATATAAAATGTGGTTAGAATACTGAGACGAACACCGTAGGGCTCAAATAGAAATGAATCAAATGTAAAAACAACATCACTCCTTTACAGAAGGAGAACAAACAAGACTTGACTTGATGCTTGCGCTAAGGCAAAACAAATTTGGGACCTGACGTGAACTCTAGGAGCATAAACAACGCACTGGCAAAGGACAAATGAACTGGGGACACTATATAGGGGAGAGGGACTCAAGGGCAGGTGTGAGTGATTACTAAAGGATCACCAGGTGACGTGCATGAGGGAATTTAGGGGAGATGTGTCAAAACAACTGAAGAAACCACACGACAGGAAGACATGACATTTACCAAAATAAAAGGGGAAGTGAAAATCAAACCCACACCAAAAGTGACATGAACTTAACATGACTTTAAACCTAAACTAACACAATAACTAAACTAAGCAAACAAAAACACTAACAGACTTGATGCTTCGTGACACAGTGCTTGAGTGGTGGTGGTGCAAGTTCATGCATCAATTTGTACATCGAGCACGTCAGCAAAAACCAGAAAAGTGTTTAAGGTCAACAGGTTATGCTTTTTTATAATGGTACAGTGATGGTAGTGTCTTGGTTTTTTATCGCTTTCACAGCCTGTTTGTAAAGTCTATACAAGGGTTTCAGTGTAGCCACACCTGCAACATGACAGATGTGAGAGGATCATTGAATGCATAAACAATTTAGCAGCATGCATAGGTAATTGATGCCTAATATGTCTAAAATTAATTAAACTAGCTCTAACATTTCTGGATATCATTTTAATATGCTTTTAAAAGTCAATCAATGAATATGCAACAATTTTAATCCCTTCTCCTTTGACAAAAATATCAGGTTGTTGCTGTGCATTTCTCTTGTTTTACTGACATTGAGAGTCAGACAGCTGCTAATTAGCCAGTCTGAGACTTTGTGTAGTACTGCAGTGAGTAAGGATACAGCTTGATCTCTATCATTAGCATGTGTGTAGATAACTGTGTCGTCAGCATACATTTGTATATGCACTTCTGGGCAAATCAGAGGCAGGTCATTAATCATCATCATCATCATCATCATCATCATCATCATCATCATCCGCTTATCCGGGGCCGGGTCGCGGGGGCAGCAGTTTCAGCAAGGGACCACAAACTTCCTTTTCCTGAGCCGCATTGACCAGCTCCGACTGAGGGATCCCGAGGCGTTCCCAGGCCAGAGTGGAGATGTAATCTCTCCACCTTGTCCTAGGTCTACCTCGAGGCCTCCTCCCAGCTGGACGCGCCTGATATACCTCCCTCGGGAGGCGCCCAGGAGGCATCCTCACCAGATGCCCGAACCACCTCAACTGGCTCCTTTCAACGTGAAGGAGCAGCGGTTCTACTCCGAGCTCCCCCCGGATGACCGAGCTTCTCACCCTATCTCTAAGGGAAAAGCCAGCCACTCTCCTGAGGAATCCCATTTCGGCCGCTTGTACCCGCGATCTTGTTCTTTCGGTCATGACCCAACCTTCATGACCATAGGTGAGGATAGGAACGAAGACCGGTAGATTGAGAGCTTTGCCTTCCGGCTCAGCTCCCTTTTCGTCACAACCGTGCGGTAAAGCGAATGCAGTACACACCAGCCGCTCCGATTCTCCGGCCCATCTCCGGCTCCCTCGTCCCCTAACTCGTGAACAAGACCCCGAGATACTTGAACTCCTTCACCTGGGGCAAGGAGTCATTCCCTACCCGGAGAAGGCAATCCACCAGTTTCCTGCTAAGAGCCATGGCCTCAGACTTAGAGGTGCTGATCCTCATCCCGACCGCTTCACACTCGGCCACGAACCGATCCAGTGAGCGCTGAGGGTCGCAGGCCGACGAAGCCATGAGGACCACATCATCTGCAAAAAGCAGCGACGTGATCTCAAGCCCTCCAAACCACAGCCCCTCTCCCCCACGACTACGCTAAAGCGCAGCCCTGGCGAAGGCCAACACCCACAGGAAACAGGCCTGATTTAGTGCCGAGAACCCTGACACAGCTCATACTTTGGGCGTATAGGGATTGGATGGCCCTAAGTAGTGCCCCCCTCACCCCATACTCCCGCAGCACCTCCCACAGTGTCTCCCTGGGAACCCGATCATACACCTTCTCCAGGTCCACAAAACACATGTAGACCGGATGGGCGTACTCCCAGGCCCCCTCCAGGATCCCTGCAAGAGTAAAGAGCTGGTCCGTTGTTCCACGACCAGGACGGAATCCGCATTGTTCCTCTTGAATCTGAGGTTCGACTACCGGTCGAACCCTCCTTTCCAGAACCTTGGAGTAAACCTTACCAGGGAGGCTGAGAAGTGTGATGCCCCGGTAATTGGCACACACTCTCAGGTCCCCCTTTTTGAAAAGGGGGCCACCACCCCAGTTTGCCACTCCTACGGTACTGACCCCGACCTCCACGCAATGTTGAAGAGACGTGTCATCCAAGACAGCCCCTCCACACCCAGAGCCTTCAGCATTTCTGGGCGGATCTCATCAACCCCTGGGGCCTTGCCACTGTGGAGTTGTTACATTACATTACATTACATGTCATTTAGCAGACGCTTTTATCCAAAGCGACTTACAATGGAATCAAGTACAATTAGCCAGGGGTGGAATCGAACTTGCGACCATGATGTCTTTGGTACACAAGGTAGGGTCTTAACCACTGAGCCACTCCACCCCTGTTGTGAGTTGTTTAACCACCTCCCTCAGGGAGATTGACAATGATCCCCCATCAGCCTCCCTCTCTGCCTCCACCACAGAGGGTGCAGATGTCGGATTCAGGAGTTCCTCAAAGTGTTCCTTCCACCGTCCGGTTACCTCCTCAGTCGAGGTCAACAGTGTCCCATCCTTACTGTACACAGCTTGGATGGTCCCCCGCTTTCCCCTCCTGAGGCCCCGAATGGTTTTCCAGAAACGCCTTGGTGCCGACCGATAGTCCTTCTCCATGTCCTCTCCGAACTTCTCCCATACCCGCTGCTTTGCGTCTGCCACAGCAGAGGCTGCCGCCCTTCGGGCCTGTCGATACCTTGCAACTGTCTCAGGAGTCCTCCGGGATAACATATCCCGGAAACACTCCTTCTTCAGTCGGACAGCTTCCCTGACCACCGGTGTCCACCACGATGTTCGAGGGTTACCACCCCTTGAGGCACCCAAATCCCTGGAGCCACAGCTCTCCACTACAGCTTTCACAATAGAGTCTTTGAACACTGCCCACTCAGGTTCAATGTCCCCAGCCTCCACAGGGATACAGGAAAAGCTCCGCCGGAGGTGAGAGTTGAAGGCCTCTCGGACAGGGGCATCCTCCAGACGTTCCCAGTTCATCCACACTACACGTTTGGGTTTACCAGGTCTATCCAGAGTCCTCCCCCATCCTCTGACCCAACTCACCACCAGATGGTGATCAGTTGACAGCTCTGCCCCTCTCTTCACCCGAGTGTCCAGAACATGCTGCCTTAGATCAGATGAAACGATCACAAAATCGATCATCGACCTTCGGCCAAGGACACTCTGGTACCAAGTACACTTATGAGCGTCCTTATGCTCGAATATGGTGTTTGTTATGGATAGTCCATGACTTGCACAGAAATCCAATAACAAACAACCACTCTGATTTAGATCAGGTAGGCCGTTCTTCCCAATAACGCCTCTCCAGGTTTCGTCGCCCACGTGCGCATTGAAATCTCCCAGCAGAACTATGGAGTCCCCCAACGGAGCCCCTTGCAGGACTCCATCTAGGGCCTCCAAGAAGGCCGGGTACTCCGAGCTGCTGTTCGGTGCATAAGCACAAACAGCAGTCGGGGCTTTCCCCCCCGCAACCCTAAGGCGCAGGGAGGCGACCCTCTCGTCCACCGGGGTAAACTCCAACACAGCGGCGCTCAGCCGGGGGCTTGTGAGTATCCCCACACCCGCCCCGGCGCCTTACACCCTGGGCAACTCCAGAGAAGAATAACTTCCACCCCTATCCAGGAGTGTGGTTCCAGAGCCAAGGCTGTGCGTGGAGGTAAGCCCCACCAGATCTAATTGGTAGCGCTCCATCTCCCGCACAAGCTCCGGCTCTTTCCCCCACAGCGAGGTGACGTTCCATGTCCCCAGAGCCAGCTTCTGCCGCCCAGGTCCAGTGCGTCGAGATCCCCGACCTTCACTGCCACCCATGTGCAGGTGGTGGGTCCACAGGAGGACGATGAAGACGCCACTGGACTTATTCGGGCTGTGCCCGGCCGGGCCTCGTGGTAGACCCGGCCACCAGGCGTTCGCTCACGGGCCCTCCGTCTGGGCCTGGCTCCAGGCGGGGGCCCCGGGCTTCCTCCGGACAGGGTCACTCTCTTCCTCTGATTAAGGTCATTAATGTAAAAGCTAAATAAAATTGGTCCTAAAATTGATCCCTGTGGGACTCCAATGGTGCTATTAGCAAAAGAAGAGCATGCATCATTAATTCTGGTGCACTGCTTTCTTGAATCTAAATAGCCTGGGCCTCAGACACGGCATAATACCCCCGGCCAAACTGGTGATAACACTCCGACGGAGGTGCAGCACTTCATAAACAAGGTGAAAGAAGAAGCTGCAGGAGTAAATGTTGAAGCCTGAGACAGAGGAAGCAACAGGTCTGTAAGCTGAATGTTTGTGTTTACATCCCTGCACATGTGAGGTTGATCACACAGGAAAATGGAATGTGCAACAATAGACTGTGAAACTAATTAATTTGTGGTACTAAAACAGGGAACCAACGAAACGTGAAATCCTCTGTTGTTTGTTTTCTTTTCTTTCTCAATATGGTAAAGTTAAAGGCATTAGTGTATCAGTATTTTGAATGTTGGTAGTTAATAATGTTTGCACAGGTTTATACAACATACTCCAGTCAGGGATGTTTGTTGTTACATAAAGGAGCATAAACTGTTGAGCCATAAAAAGGCAGGTGACTAAGTTTGAACGTTTTTGATTAAGCTGCTGCAGATGTTTGTACACAGGCCGTGTGATAATAGAATAGAAATACTATCATTTTTGTTATTTCAATGGAGCTCAGCTCAAACATTGTCCTCTATCTTATTTTTCATTCTTTAGTAAATACGAAATAAGTTCATTTTGTAAATAATGGCATTAAAAGCTGCAACAATGTCAGTATTTTAACATTGGCGAATTATGAGCTTGGTTATTGTTTTTCTACTGTTCAGTGTGTTTAATCAACGTTCTAGGGTTTAAATGTGTTCATCCTCTCAGATATGTCATTTTCATTTTCATTCTCATGATATATTATTTGGAATGTCTCAAAAAGTAGAACTTAAATGTACTTCCTGGAATTGCAGAGGTTTACAAAAAACTAAGAAAATCAAACAGCTTATGATTGAGTTGAAAGACACCGATTAAACAATTGTTTTTTTGCAGGAAACACACACCTTAAAAGAGGACATTATAAGAATAAGAAGGAGGTGGCAGGGGAATGTCTATGCTGCATCATTTACAACACAGGCAAGGGGAGTCGTGACACTAATCCACCAATCAGTGCCCTTTCAGGTTTCTAATGTAATCGAGGATAAACTTGGTAGGTATTTGGTCATCCAGGGATCGCTGCTCTCAGTAAACTTGAACTTGGTTAATATATATGGCCCCAACACAGATGAAGCCAGCTTTTTTACAAATGTATTTCTCACGCTTGCATCCCTCCCAGGAGAGTATATAATTGCTGGGGACTGGAATTGTACGCCAGACACAGTCAGGGACAGATCTACAGGTATTGATCAAACTCATAATAGATGTAGAACAACCATTCATCATTTCATTAAAGAGTTAAATCTGTTAGACATCTGGAGACACTTGAAACCTAATGATGTTGTCTACTCCTTTCACTCAAGTACTTATCAGACATACTCACGGATAGATTACTTTTAATCTCTGCATCATTGGTCTCTAAAATACAGGATTGTTCCTATGGTAGTATATTAATTTCAGATCACGGACTGTGCTGTATGATATACACAGATAGGAACCTTATTAGAGATCCACCCACATGGACTCTGAGTCAGAAATGGTTACAAGACGCTGATTTTGTGAAGTATGTGGGAACAGAAATAGATAATTATTTTAAAGATAATACAATACAAACAACAGCATGTGTCAAATGGGACGATCCCCAGGCCCAAAAGACATTTCTGGATAAGCTGGATATTCCAACTATTTCCTTATGTCTAAGGATAGTTTAAGCAAAGGTGCTATTTCAGAGATGTATGATGTATTGATGTCTAACTCATCAGAAAATTCAGATTGTAAAAAAAACGTATGGAGTAAAGACCTGGGGAAAGAGATCTCTCCAGAGGACTGGGGATCAATCAGTCAACACGAGTTTGAGATTGTTACAGTATAAATGGACAATGAGAACTTATATCACACCAGTTAAATGAAATAAATATAACAGTAATATTCCTGATTTATGTACAAAATGTATGAGGGAAGAGGGGACGCTATGCCACTGTGTGTGTGACTGCAGTAAGGTCAAAGCTTTTTGGGAAGAAATTAAAAAAGCAATAGAAAAGATCTTGTGATAAGCCCAGTTTTCTTTATTTTAGGACTTTACCCCAAAAATCACAAAGAGTGAACAAACTATGATAGACTTGTGTCTTCTACATGCAAAAAAGAAGAAGAAGAAGTGCAGCATAGCAAGTGTCACTCATTGGGTCAGGCAAATGTTAATTACCTTTCCTTTGGAAAAAATAACATATATACAAAGAGGGAAACAAGAACTTTTTGAGAAGGTTTGGGGACCATGCGAGTGGTTTGTGAAAGGTGTGGAGTTAGTGGATGAAGAGGAGGTTTGAGTCCAGGTCAATGTAAACCTCTTAATGAGGCTAAAGAGCATATACATTGTGAAGATAATGTATATCTTCACAAACTCAACAATTTGAGTCTATTCAAACTCAAATTGTTGAGTTTGAATATGAATCATGTGATATATGTCATGTGATATATGAATATCACATGACTCGGTATGTTCTGGTGCATCCTGGCTGTCACATGACTTGATCTTTTGGTGCATTTTGGCTATGACACGACTCGGGACTGTCCTCTAGCTCCTCTGAGTCGAGCAACTGGTTGAGGATATTTGTCACCTCGGCTGCTAACAACTGCAGCATTTTGTCTGTGATATAAGAAGGTTTCACTCTGAGTCCCAGCTCGATCTTGCAGATACATGTTGCTCAACATCCGAAGGATTCGGCCTCTTCTAACCCAGAAGGCGGCACAGGTTCTGGTCCAGGCTCTTGTCATCTCACGCTTGGATTACTGCAACTCCCTCCTGGCTGGTCTTCCTGCATGTGCCATACGACCTCTGCAACTCATCCAGAATGCAGCAGCTCGACTGGTCTTCAACTTACCAAAGTTCTCCCACACTACACCGCTCCTCCGCTCCCTTCACTGGCTTCCTGTAGCTGCTCGCATCCGCTTCAAGACTCTAGTGCTTGCGTTCCATGTTACAAACGGATCCGGTCCAGCCTACATCCAGGACATGATCAAAACCTACACCCCAGCCCGCCCACTCCACTCTGCATCGACAAACCGGCTCGCTGCCCCCTCACTGAGAGGATCGCAGAGGCACTTGCAGAACTCGAGACTGTTCACTGTCCTCGCTCCCAAATGGTGGAACGATCTCCCCATCAACATCCGGACAGCTGAAAGCCTCCACATCTTCCGACGCCGACTAAAAACACATTTCTTCCGACTCTACCTCGACTAAGAAGACAAAACCCCCCCCCAAAAAAACATAAACTTGTACATCGCACTTATGACTAGCACTTCATAGTTTGATCTACTTGAAGCTCTTACTTACTTCTAGCTCTTATTTGTACCCAAACGTTTAAATGCACTTTTGTAAGTCACTTTGGATAAAAGCGTCTGCTAAATGACATGTAATGTAATGTAATAAACATCACAGTGATCCTCGTGACATCACTTTTCTTCCATAGCAAACAGCTCAGTCGATGTTGATGTCATGTTGTTTGGTGTTTTACAACAGTTGGTAATGTAGCTTCACTGCCCTCTTCTGGATGTAGTCACCCATTACTTCTACTGAACCGGGATGATAACAAATATAATAGCTCTGAGGGTTTTACAAATATCAATCTTAAATCATATGACATTTATTCTCTATTGCAGTAAAACTTGGTGATAATTCATTAATGACATGCATGTAACAATTTATTGCATTATATGTGATATATATGAATTTTGATAAGGTGGAGTGGTCTTACCTTTTTAACACTCTGGAAAGACTTGGATATGGGAACAAATTTATAAAGTGGGTTCAACTACTTCCCTACGGCGGAAATATTAGCAGCATAAGTTACCATGGTTACATGGCTAGCATTCACATTAGCCACCTTGGTGGAACAGGGTTGAGGCTCAGATTGATGGAACGGAAACCTGAGCCACAGTTATGGCTTAGCCAGAGTCATAGTTTCCATGGTTACTGAGTTGGGGCTAATCTCAGCCTCTTTGACGGAACCGAACTCTCACTCATATTAGCCAGACTTGGCCATTTAAGCTTGGCTTTGCCTTTAGCCTGCTTGATGGAATACCCCCCAGGTTACCAGGAACTTAATCTAAGGCTGTGCTGGTACTGGAAAGATCCTACACGCCCACACATAAGCACAGGGGTTATCGATCTTTCACTTATCAATAAACTTCAAAATATTAGTATATAAACTATAGTTTCTGGATAGACTGGCTTATCATTAGCAGCCATCCTGACCGCAAGGCCACGTTTACGTCGTTTACCCCCCTGGTTATCTCTGAGATTAGAGGTGAGGTTTTGGTTTCCAAATAACTGGCAGTCAAGAATAGCTACACAAACCTGTGTGTGTATGACGTAAATGCGTCCATGATTCCAACACACATTAAGACATGAGGTCAGAACGAAATTTCAGTCTCTCCAGAACCCGGTCAGCCCAACAATAAAAGAAAGAAAGAAGAAAAGAACCAACAGTTTAAACTTAAAAAATATAAAATCTCAAAAAAAGATTTCAAACTTTAAAACCTCTGGAGGTAAGGTGCTGTCTGATTCCTGATTCCTGGTGTTGACAGTAACCACTTGTCAATATCAGTGCATGACACCAGGTTCAGGGTGTGCGACGCACATCTCTGATTACAGTATCATCTTCATCACCATCATCATCATCATCAGAAACAACACTGGTCTGCAAGGCCTCACTGATGTCAGTAAACGTCACCTCATCCTCCTGGTCGTCCTGCTCCACTTGCTGATACATTTTGAAGGCCTTTACACAATTTGAGCCATTATCTGTGACTGTTGTGGTGATTTTGAATGATATCCCATGTGAGGAGTAGATATGATAAAGCTCTGTTGCAATTTGTATGTATGTATTCGTATGTATGGCGTCCCTTGAACCTCCTGCATGCCAGGGCTGCCTTACCTCGCTCCATGCTTTGTGGATTTATCCAATGCGCTGTTACGCCTAGAGAGCTCTTGTTACATGCAGTCCATCTGTCTGCTGTGGTAGACACATATTCTAACTTCTCAAACGTTTGTTTGAGCTCCACATTCATTTGTTTATATTGGGCGTCTATATAGTTGGAAAGAGTCTTTCTACGCGGTAGGGCTACCCCTCCTCTGACCGGTATTTTGGTACCTAGTGCCCTGAATGAGTCCGACTCGACCGTAGATAATGGCAGCATATCCTCCACAACATACCTGGCTAGTAGTTTGTTCAGTTCCGTCTGAGACAAAACGTGTGGTGGCGGGGCCTTACAATCAAGCTTCAGTTGCTTGGGTTTTGTGGCACTGTCTCCTTCTCCTTCAGCGGTCTTGGCCACTAATTTCGTGGAAGCATGCAGTGTTGAAAGATGTTTGAGTAAGTTTGAATTACTTGACACCGGCGTGGATAGGAACTTTTGCCCAGGTCAAAATGTGCATTTTACGATGACATTCGTTGCTTTGATTTCCTGGAGGGAAAAGTAATGGCTATACTTCCATTTGGAGAAGGCTCCTTTTGGATTATTTGGGCTCGCCATACCTGTCTCTCGTTAACTGACTTGCTTGTGTTGTTTGTAGTGTGTCTGACTATGCATGCTTTCGAACACCCGCCCAACTCTACCTCTGATTGGCTTAGCATGAAATTTTACTCAACCCCAGCCAATCGTCAGCATTTATGCGCTTGACTCGTGCACTGCCCACTAACCAAGGAAGAATAGCAAAACAAAGTCTTTGCCTCTCGGCTCAGAGATCTAGTTGGTCTGATGAATGAAACAGCTTCATTTATAGTAATTTTGGCAGTAATGGTAACAGCATTATTAAGATGGGAAGAGTAATCAATAAGATTACTCGTTACTGAAAGAAATAATTATAAAATAAATATTATTTATAACACCGTTTTTCCCATCACTGCTGGCCAGTCAGCGGCCGGCAGTCTGACCAATTATTGCATAGTACCTACTACTAGCATGCTTGGAACCTCGCCGGAGCAGGTATTAAAATAGTACCTGCTACCAGGTACTATGCTAATGGAACTCTACTTAAACCGTGGCATGGCGAGGCGAGGTGAGGTAAGGTGAGGCGAGTAGAGCCGGTAGAAATGCGCCATTACTGGCTGTATTTTCTACTTTTGACATTTCAATAAACTGGTACGTTAACCCTTAATTTCTAATATTGCCTTGTTAAGACTTTCGTTTTAAATAGTTAAAAATCTGTTATTGAATATTTATTTACTCTCTGATTTAACACTCATACCCTTCACCTCTGAGTTGAATAGAAAAGATTGAGTATCATTGTCCTGTAAACTGTTGACTTCAACCCAGGCATCAGGACTAATCGTCCATGTGGAAAAAGGTCACTGAGTGTTTTTTATAATATAAACCATCCGTGAACAAGACTGATGTCAGATTTCTTGACAATAGGATTTAAATCTTAAAGGGTTTACATTTCCAATGATTGGTTAACTTTAATTCCCACCAATATTTAAAAGTTCAGTTATTTGTTCTTTAAATGGAGTCAAATTAAATAAATATTTACTTTACTTTATTTTGAAAAACCTCTTCCTAACGCCAGAAAGACAGAATACCTTGGGGAGGGATTGTTACATGTTGGTACATATTTCCTCCCTTACAAACGTATTGAGTTAATTTAGTTTAAGGTTAGTTTAAATGATTAATGCAGGATTACTTGTTACAGCACAATTTGTGAACAGTTAAAGTAGTTAATGCCTTTGATTAACTTCTAGTAGTACTACTACTTCTACTAGTTTCAGGCCGAGTGTGTTTTCTGACCCCAAACTGCGCGCGCACATTTATGTGACGTAGCTCTCCAAAGGATCTAGAAAGTAGCCTGTCGGTAACAGACTCTCCCCCAGTTTAGTTTGGTGAAGAGCTTTGCTATGGCTCGCTAAATTGCTAACGTCTTCGCTGCTAAGGTTAGCTGTGGCTGCACTCGTGACTGGGTGCCTTGCATTGATGTGGTAGGCTAAACTTGAGCTGCTTCGGTGGTAAGCTAACTCCTTCTATCACTTTACCTTTATTAATGGTGCCGTCGGGGTGTTTTAGTCTGGCCTCGTGGGCGTAAAGTTACAGATTAAAAATGAGATTAACGCGATTAAAAACCATACTGCACTAAATATGACTTTAATTAATTAATTGCAATTAATGCAATAATTTGACCCCCCTACTTAATATACGTTTCCTTTTCATACAGTTATTTACCCTCTTACATTCCAAACCAGACATCTAGAATACAATAGAATAGAAATACTTTAATCATCCCCAAGGGGAAATTGTTTTAACACAGCCACAAAATAAAATCCAAAAAAAAAAAAATCATAAAATGTACAGATGTACAAGAAAATAGTGCAATAATAAAAGAATGGCATAAAGGAGAGACTAATGTAGTCTGATTAATATTGATCTCATGAAGAGACATTGTGCAGTTATTACAGAGAGTTCTTGTAAGTCCTGACGGCTGATGGCAGGAACGACGTCCTGAATCTGTCCTGTGACAGCGGAGAATGTGCTCTCCTGAGCCTGGAGGATGTTCAGGGTTATCCACTTTGTTCAGTATCCACGGTGACCTGTTTGCAGCCAATGATGGATCAGTTTGTTGAGTTTGTTTGTTTCACCGGCTCCAATACTGCTCCCCCAGCACACCACAGCAAAGAACAGAGCACTGGCCACAACAGACAGTAAAAGAACTCCAACATGTCGCTGCATACATCAACGGATCGCATCACAAAGGATCGCAGCCTGCTCCCTGTACGCAGCGCTGGCGTTAGCCTTGCAGTCCAGTGTGTTGTTCAGCGTCACACCATCTCTGTGTCCTCCCCCAGCACCCTCGGCGGTTGTGGAGCTGTCCTGTTCCTCCTGAAGTCCACCACAATTTCCTTGGTCTTGGTCACATTCAGAATCAGGTGGTTCTCACTGGCCCACTTCACAAAGTCAGTGGAGAACTTGCAGGTGGCCGAGGTGTATATGGTGAACAGGAAGGGGGACAGCACAGGTCCCTATAGCTTGCAACAAATAATAAAACAGGCTTTAGCACCAACACAATGTTTCCATGTGTTCTCTGTATGAGTCTGATCTACTTTGTGTTCGTGGAGATCAGGACGTGTGGCCTCAGGGTGTAAAATCTCCAAACAACTCTTTCTTATGGACCAATCACTGTCTGCAGGATTTTGGACAGTGGGAGGAGCCTGGGAACTGTTGGCCATGAGTGTAGTCACTATGGAAACCGTAGCCTGGGTTTGCCCCAGCATGTCCTGAACAGAAAGAGGAAAAGTTTGTCAAGTGGAGAAGGTCTAGGACTTACTGTTGCCGACTAAATCCTTCTCCAGTAACAACAGTACCTGTGAAGTCGGGCTTGAATCCTGGGGGTGGAGGTCCTGCGGTGGAGCCATGGTGATTGCCTCCGGGGTAACCAGTCTGTCCTCTGTCCTGCCCCCACTGGGCCATGTTTCCACTGAGGAACAGCTTATAGACGCAATAGGCTACGAGCAGAAGCACGCCGACCACCAGCAGGCCTCCTAAATCCCCACTGTGAGACGGGTGCGAGCTGTGATGACTGTGCTGCTGCTGCTGCTCCTGGTGATTGTTTCCTGAGAAACCACTGAAGAAGCTGGAGGCAAAGCCCCCGAGATCTGAGACAGGCAGACAGAGAGAGATACTTTCTAAATGTGTCCCCAATGTTTGAAGAAAAAGATGAAGCCTCATTAATCTGACATCCAACCTCCAAATCCCTTGACTCCTCCTTGGGAGCCCCATCTGACAGGCTACTAGATGTGACTTGTAGTTCCCGAGCTGGGAGAAGCTCCTCCCACACTGGTCACAGCAGTATGGCTTCTCTTTGGTGTGGACCCGCATGTGTATCTTGTATATACTGAAATATGTGAAAGTCTTTTCACACTGGACACACTGGTACGGTCCATTGTGGTCACGCAGGTGTTTTCTGTAGGAGCTCTGCTCGCTGAAATCCTCCCCGCACTGGTCACAGCGGTACGCCGTCTCTTCCGGGTGAGTATACGGGTGAAGATTGTACAGTTGGCTGAAACTGCTGCCACACAGCTCGCAGTGATGGAGTTTCTCTGCGTCGTGGGTGACTTTGTGTCTTCTCATACTGCAAATCCAACGGAAACATTTCCCACAGCTCTGACACTGATGGGGTCTACTTTCTTCTTTGTCCTCCTGTTTCAACTGAGGAGAACTCCAAGGCAAGTGGAGTCAGAGTGGCAGTCAACATATTCTAAAGATATTAAAGACTTAAGAAGGTGTAGATTTTATTTGGTGTCCAATTTTCCTTTGTGTCTCTGTTGGTAGTCAATGACTAATGTGCCTAATATGTCCCCTTTAAAATGAAAAAGTGAGAAAAAGGCATGAGTTCCTATTGCTTATTATGACTCATGATTAACTGACAGTTGGCTGTTAACTTGTTTAAATATTGGTTAAGGATAGTAATATGGCTGTTTAGACATAAGGCTGGGATTTAGCGCCCTCTGTTGCCACTGAGGAAACAACATCATCCATATGCATCATTCTCTTTCCAAGTCTTTCTGTACAGTGCTCACCTCTTCAGAAGAATTCATTTCATTTCTTTATCAGTCAACGTGCTCCACATCTTCTCCTCAGCAGGTGTGAGCTCTGAAAGGATTGTTGCTACAACAGTGACGGTGTAAATACAGACATGGAACGGTCACTGTCACATATCTCAGCGTGGTGCTGCCACACCAGTGAATTGAAAACTCAATGTTTATCATGTTAGCTGGAGATGACAGACGAACTGAGGGACGTGGTTAATTTACAGGATTTGAACATGAGTTCTACCTCAAGCTCAGGTTGACATGAGGAGAGATTGTGCTGTTATTAAACACTGTGGATGAAAGTAGTCTGAACAGCCGGAGATGGCGTCAAATCTCAATGATCGGGTTCACAACATATGGCAACAGGTCAGGGACCCACTTCTGCCAAGGACCTATTCATCTCAAATATACAGTATGTACTATACTGTATATTGTTCGAACAATAAACCATTGTATATTATAGAAAGAGACAAAGATCAGCGACAGCATTTTATGGGACGAGATGAGAATTATTATTGTCAAAAACAGAGTGTAAGCAGCATTCATTCTTAAATAAAATGCAATAAATTGTTACATGCATGTCATTAATTAATTATCACCAAGTTTTACTGCAATAGAGAATAAATGTCATATGATTTAAGATTGATATTTGTAAAACCCTCAGAGCTTTTATATTTGTTATTATCCCAGTTCAGTAGAAGTAATGGGTGACTACATCCAGAAGAGGGCAGTGAAGCTACATTACCAACTGTTGTAAAACACCAAACAACGTGACGTCAACATCGACTGAGCTGTTTGCTATGGAAGAAAAGTGATGTCACGAGGATCACTGTGATGTTCATTACATTACATTACATGTCATTTAGCAGACGCTTTTATCCAAAGCGACTTACAAAAGTGCATTTAAACATTTGGGTACAAATAAGAGCTAGAAGTAAGTAAGAGCTTCAAGTAGATCAAACTATGAAGTGCTAGTCATAAGTGCAATGCACAAGTTCATGTTTTTGTTTGGTTTTTTTTGTCGTCTTAGTCGAGGTAGAGTCGGAAGAAATTTGTTTTTAGTCGGCAGCGGAAGATGTGGAGGCTTTCCGCTGTCCGGATGTTGATGGGGAGCTTGGGGAGTAGAAAGATTTGTTTTTATAAACGTAATCATTCATAAAACATTTGTTTTGTATCTTTTTAATATAGTCACAGTAACTGATGATCATCCCTACTGTATATCAACAATTAAGCCGTTTAAAATCATGATAAAAACACGATTGACTTTGACTCGGAAGCGTCCGTATCACTCCACAGAGTTGGCCTGTTATTGTGTGTGTGTGTGTGTTTCTTCACTTAAGTGAGGAAGCACAGCTGTAACACCAGCTCTGGCCACAGAGGTCCCTTGACAGAACTGTACCATATCAATAACAGGAAGTGGTGTTTGATGCAGGAAGTGGTGTTTGATGCTGATGCTGCCCTCAGGGAGTCCATTGAGGAATGTCTACAGAAAAACACAACACGTCGCTCGCTGTTGTTCCAGGCCTGAGGGGACGGGTGCATCTGGCACAGGTCCACTTCTAAAAACCCCACGTCTGACCCTGGAAATAAAAATAACTGCTCACTTGAAGATGCCTGTTATTGATGACCTTATTAGCATGACTGCTTTTGAGTGAGTCAAATCCCAGCCCGCACCATGGAGACGAACATGAATGTCCTCAGATCCAGGATCCTGATTTCTGGTAATTGTGTTGTCATGCTCGGTCCCAACGACATCCTGCCCCCACCGTGTCCTGACCCACGTGTTGCCGTTGCCTCCGTCCATCATCTTGACATAAAACAAAATACTTCCTGTCTGCTACACTGAGATACGCAGAGAGAGAGTTGTTGGGCATTGTGTGAGCTCATTTGAAAATGCTTTGACTGTAGCAGACATTTGTTTCTACTGAAAACAACAGACTCATTCAATGTGAGTGTGAGGGTTAATCCAAACTGAAGAAACTTCATACACTCACACTTTGTGTTGGTGAGTTGGGGGCTCAGTGACATGCCCTTGTTCAAATCTGAGTGTGTGGCTTCACTCTTTAGCTCGTACATTAATATGGCCCTCCCTTCGTGGGAGTTATGGGAGTTGGTGATGGACGGCAGACGCACCAGAGCCGAGTTCAGCCGTTTGCTGTCCTCGTCGTTGTTTCGTTTAAGGAACGAGAGTTTAAGGAACGAGAACCATAATTACAGATATGTGACAGAGGAGGATATCCTGGCCACGTTTGACACAGCTTTCCACCTTGGCCTGGAAGCAGCGCTGGGACTCAGAGTGAAACCTCTCAGAGAGTGAACAAACTACCATTATAAAAAAGCATAACCTGTTGACCTTAAACACTTTTCTGGTTTTTGCTGACGTGCTCGATGTACAAATTGATGCATGAACTTGCACCACCACCACTCAAGCACTGTGTCACGAAGCATCAAGTCTGTTAGTGTTTTTGTTTGCTTAGTTTAGTTATTGTGTTAGTTTAGGTTTAAAGTCATGTTAAGTTCATGTCACTTTTGGTGTGGGTTTGATTTTCACTTCCCCTTTTATTTTGGTAAATGTCATGTCTTCCTGTCGTGTGGTTTCTTCAGTTGTTTTGACACATCTCCCCTAAATTCCCTCATGCACGTCACCTGGTGATCCTTTAGTAATCACTCACACCTGCCCTTGAGTCCCTCTCCCCTATATAGTGTCCCCAGTTCATTTGTCCTTTGCCAGTGCGTTGTTTATGCTCCTAGAGTTCACGGCAGGTCCCAAATTTGTTTTGCCTTAGCGCAAGCATCAAGTCAAGTCTTGTTTGTTCTCCTTCTGTAAAGGAGTGATGTTGTTTTTACATTTGATTCATTTCTATTTGAGCCCTACGGTGTTCGTCTCAGTATTCTAACCACATTTTATATCATCACCGTCTCTTGATCTGCTTATCCCAGCCTATACTTGTTTCCCTGAAACAGAAACGTTTGCTCAGGGGAAACAAAACCTTGACTCAGCAGTTACTTACTCCCTCTCCATTCAATTCAATTCAATTCAATTCAGTTCAATTCAATTTTATCTGTATAGTGCCAAATCATAACATACATTATCTCAGGTCACTGTACATAGACAACATCAAGGAGAGCAGAGAACACAACAGTTCACACAATGAGCAAACACTAGGCATCAGTGGAGAGAAAAAACTCCCTCTTAACAGAAGAAGAAATCTCTGACAGAACCAGGCTCAGAGATGTGCGGTCATCTGCCTCGACCGGTTGGGGTGAAAGGAAAAATGAGGGACAGCGGAGAGGTGGGGGACAGAAAGGGGGGAGAGAAAGGACAAGAGGGAGATGAGGGAGAGACAGAAGAGAGAGAGGGAGACCAGCAGCAGATACACAACAACTGTATCAGGTTACAAGTTTATACAGTTACTGATAGCGACTTTTTAATTATAGCACAATAATAATGGTGATGATAAGCATAGCCTCGGAAACTGGATCTTGATCCTGCAACCTGCATGATGAGAATACAGAGAGAGAGAGAGGGAAGGAAGGAAAGACACAAACTAGGGAGAGAAAGAGACAAGGTTAATGACATATAAAAAGTCATAATCATATCCTGTGTGAGAGAGTGAATGTGCGTGCACCACAGAAAAATCCCCCAGCAGTTTAGTTCTATAGCAGCATAACTAAGAGATGGTCCAGGTTTCCCTGAACCAGCTCTAACTATAAGCTTTATCAAAAAGGAAAGTTTTAAGTTTAACTTTAAATACAGAGAGAGGCTCCGCCTCCAGAACTGTCATTGGGAGCTGGTTCCACAGGAGAGGAGGAGCCTGGTAACTAAAGGCTCTGCCTCCCATTCTACTCTTACAGACTCTGGGAACCATAAGTAAACCTGTATTTTGTGACCTAAGTGGTCTATTAGGGTGATAAGGTAAGACTAGGTCTTTCAGGTATGAAGGGGCGTGACCATTAAGTGCTTTGTACATGAGGAGGAGGATTTTAAATTGAATTCTAAACTGTACGTGGAGCCAGTGTAGAGAAGCTAACACTGGAGTTATATGGTCTCTCTTTCTAGTTCGTGTCAGAACTCGTGCTGCAGCATTTTGAATTAACTGAAGGATTCTAACAGACTTGTTGGAACATCCTGATAATAAGGAGTTACAGTAATCTAATCTAGATTAACAAAAGCATGAACTAGTTTTTCAGCATCCTGTAAAGACAGAATGTTTCTAATCTTCATAATGTTCCTCAGGTGGAAGAAGGCTGTTCTGGAAATGAGTTTTATGTGTGAATCAAAAGACATTTCCTGGTCAAAAGTAACTCCAAGGTTCCTCACAGTGGAACTGGAAGCCATGGTGATGTCATCTAAAGTGACAATGTGATCAGAAAGTTTTTCTCTGAGGTGTTTAGAGCCGAGTATAAAAGTTTAAAAGTAGAAAGTTACAGGTCATACAGGACTTAATGTCTCTGAGACATTCCTGGAGTTGAACAACCTGATTTATTTCATCCGGCCTTCTTGATAAATATAGCTGTGTGTCATCTACATAACAATGAAAGTGTATGTTGTGCTTTCTAATAATGTTCCCTAGAGGAAGCATATATAAGGTAAAAAGTATAGGCCCAAGCACTGAGCCTTGTGGAACTCCACAATTAACTAATCACATATAACAGGTTTTTATACAAACATAAGACGTCATCTCGGTCATGAGAGTCGTTTTCATCAAACAGAAACTGACTTTGGTCAAATGAAATGCACGGGGAGTCATTAATAAATAAATATACATATACCTGATTGATATAGATAGATATTATGTCAGCCTATCAGATACATGACACCAGGGGGGTATTCCATCAAGCAGGCTAAAGGCAAAGCCAAGCTTAAATGGCCAAGTCTGGCTAAGATGAGTGAGAGTTTGGTTCCATCAAAGAGGCTGAGATTAGCCCCAACTCAGTAACCATGGAAACTATGACTCTGGCTAAGCCATAACTGTGTCTCAGAGGGGTATTGCACAAAACCAAGCCCTTTTGACTTGAACCAGCAATCCTATGGTTACAAGCCAAGTTCCCTTTCCACTTGGCCACAGGCTACTTATCCTGTATTAAATTATAGTCATTTCTCATTTCATTTCAATCTGTTGGCTGTTTGTAATTGCAACAGTCTTTTTATATTATTCAAGTGGTATTATTATTACTCCGGCCGAGTGTTATATTGCTATGCTAATGAAGGCTGCTTGTCAAATTGCCGTCAGAGGTTTCATAAATATGTGTTTTATTGCAGTAATTGAGATTACAAAACACAGCTGATGAAGTTGTGTTTTCAATGAAATCTGTGACGAGGTCAATATATTATATTATATTATATTATACTATAATATATTATAATATATATATATATGTGTATATATTATAGGTCCAACTCCCATTCACCTGTTCCCTCTTCATAATGGTTTGTCCTTTTTTGGAGGATGTACTGGATGAGGAAGCATTTAGGCATGAAAGCGTCTTCTCTTTTACATTCTACTTTACATTCATGAAAAAGGGAGGACACCACAATGTTTTCTCGTTGAATTGTTTTTATTTGTCTGTCCTCATTTGTCTGAGAGCAAAAGCAACAAAGATTAAAACACTGTATTGCAGTTAAGGTTACTGTGTGCACTGAAACACTCACTTCTCTTTCTAGTTTCTGGATTTCCAGGTAAAAGAAACAGCAGCATAATGTAGATTTACTTTGGCCAACACTCACAATGTTACCAGGCTGCTTAGGAGACTGTGCAGCATCTGGGTCCTGTTACACATGTTTTCTATTTTCTTCATATGCTTTATGGACTAAATAAGCAGGATATTTCCATCAAATTGACATATCTCAAGTCACTGGAGTCCAGTGACACAGTCTCCTCATCTGCAGAAGTGCCGTCCCCCTGCCATATACACACATGTATTGAGAGAACTTGAATTAAGATTTCACAGGACATACCACGCCTGTGATTTCAGTACAATGTACTAACCGGCTCCACAAGTGGAAGTGTGTTCCCAGACACTGCAAGGAAATCCAAGGTCAGACAGTATCATATATTTATTTGATTGTGTTCCATGAAGCGGACACTTTCTGTGGCTGGGACAGAGTCTGTTTCCGTCCCTCCCTGGATCCCCTCCATCACTGGCCTCCCTTTATTTAAATGGAGTGCCAGCTCCTCCGCTGGGGTCATATCCTGGCTTGGTGGGCCGCCCCCTGTGTCAGTTCTATGGGCTTTTGTTTTGACTGCTACAATCATACAGACGTTCAACATATCAGCAGACACTTAAACTATTCACCTCATTTGTTCTCTGTTATCTACTTTAAAGTCACTTAGCAGCCTGCAAAATGTTCTGATATTTCATTTGAACTTGCTGCCAGACAAGTTAGTTCTTTATGAAGGATAGAAAGATAAAATAGATAAAAACGTGTCATGTGAAAAATAGATGAAATGACACACATTGTGGATAATTGTTTGCACTTAATCATACTCTACATTTCCTGAGTAACTTGAAAAGTAACTCCTTTAGTCCTTTAATTGTAGCCTAATGTCACTCGCCGCAGCCAGTCTCTGACCACTGTGCAGTCAGTCTGTGTTGCACTGAGGTTCATTTCTCTACAGTGTTGGTGATGCTGAGAAGTTAAGCAAGGCAACTGTTTGCAGAGAGGTAACAATTATACGTCCTCTATTCATTTGTGATTATTTCCAGCATCGCCACATATTATGCAAAGGAGTTGACATGATCACATGGGGGTGTCCATGATGTCATATAGGTCATATATGTCATAGGCCATGACTAATTGGAAACAGAGACAGATGGCAATGAAGTAATATATTTATTTAAATAAAGTCATTTCCATAGTTATCTTTCATATTTATACATTAAACATGACACAGAGCAAACACATTACAGACAAGAGCAGTCTACCTGGCCCTGAAGCACTTCCTTAACATCTGTAAACATCTACATCACCTTCCCTGGCCATCATGACCCACAGCGGATCAAGGAGACATTCTATGCAATTGCAGGTTTGTGACATTCAAATGCATTTGATGGAAAGTGGCCCACAGGTTGATGATGTTGTACCTTCATTTTTCCACATAGGCTTCCTCAATGTCCTTGGCTGTGTTGATTGCAGCCATGTGAGAATGGTGGCCCCATCCGGACCAGTGGAAAGAGATTATGTGGACCGGAGAGATCACCACAGTCTGAATGTACAGGTATGTAGGCTACTACTGAAGCCACGATTGTCCCAACAGTAGTCTCAAGCATAACTGATTGTTACCCTTCATGCTGACAGATGATCTGTGATGCCAATTATTTAAACACAAACATCGAGGCAAAATGGCCTGGGGGGGGTACATGATGCCAGAATCTTCAGGGCAAGCTCAGTGGCACAGAGGCTTGCTCAAAGTAAGAGAATATCTCAAAATGAACATTCATTATGTTTCAATGTGTCATGTCAAGTACATGACATCCATTCCTTTCTCACCCTGCAGGGGAGTTTGAAGGTATCCTCCTTGGAGACAGGGGTTATCCCTGTCCTTACCATTTAACGCCATACAGCGATCCAGGGACTGAGGCAGAGGAGGCCTTTAACGGTGCCCTCAATTCCACCAGGGCACAAATTGAGAACTAAAGTCCAGGTTCAGCCTCATATTTAGATAATCGTCTTCAAACTACAATACTGCTCAGACAACCCTACAGTTTGAAATGTCTTTTTACTCCAATACCGACAGGTTCCAGTGTCTGAAATACCCGAGCATTGCTCCAGAACGTGCCTGCGATATCACGGTGGCCTGTGCCATCCTCCATAATATCGCAACCATCCGCAGGGAGAGGCTCCTGGACGTCACACTGGAGGAGAGATGGGAGGAGCCCAATCCCATGCCAGAGGACATGGATGGGAGGGCCATGAGGGACCTCTATAGGGACGCACATTTTGCTTAATCTGAAGAGCGCCATTCTTAAATCCATTTTTAGAATTTTTCTTTTTCCTACAATTTACTGCAGGTGAAATCAATCAAGACCAAAGTTCAGTGTCTCTGACCGAGGAAATATGACACAACAAAATAGGTCTGAAAGTAATAGCATTTGCTATTTAGGCATGAACTGAAGTGCTTTGGGTGCTAAATAGAGCCACACAAGTGTTAATGTCACTGAATGAAATGAATATTTTTCCACACAATAGAGACAGGACATAGTAGTAGACATGTTGAAACCTTTGAATGCTATGTTGGTGGGTCACGCAGGTCAGGCTGTGGAGACCGAACGGAACATTAAATGTTCTTTTCTATCATCCTGATCTCGTTTAATCTTCTTTATCTGTAGCCTCTTATACTCTGTTGCATGGAGGAGATACTGCTTATAAATTGCACGGAAGTCCTATGATGACTTAATGTGTCAGTGCAATCAACTATGCAGGTTATGGTGGGTAAAAGGGAACGGCTCCTCACTTCACTTCGTCCAGCAGAGTCCTCTTGCCAGCTGGGGAAGACCGAGGTTCCTGCAGGAGAGTGTGTGGGACATCATTACAGTAGGATTTTAACATTTCAAACACAACCAGTACATTAATGATTAGGGTTATATCTTGGAGCTCACGGTTTCGACCGGCTAAGTGTTTCATCATCGTCATAGTCATCATCGTCATCATCATCGTCATGTGGCTGTTGGCTTGGGCCTTCTCCCTGCAAATAGAGAAACAGCAGTTAATGGGGAGAGGGAGGGGGCTGACTGCATGTGGTGCAATGTTTCAACACGTTAGGACCTACTGGGTCGACTTGGGTCCCGGCTGCATCCTTAATGTGTCATTGTGGTGGGTCAAGGAGAATAATTTGATCCTGGTGCATAGTTAGTTAAACCTAATGAGGGGCTGTCACCAGAATAGGGGCAGTGATTGACAATACCTTCAACATAAGGGGCCCGGATCTCTGGGGCCACAGGGTTGGAGGAGCTCCCCCCCTCGATCCCAACTAGCTTGGGCCCCTTATTTATCCCAAGGGCCAGGATCTCAGCTGGTGTGAGCCCCTCTGGCGGTGGTCCCCCACCAGTAGCCATGGATGCAGTCTGCTTTCTGGTGGCTGCAAGATATGTACATAATCATAGCTGCGCATCTATTTTGCCTGATACATTTCACCTTACGTTATGGAGCACTTACCATTGCTAAGAATGTTCTTATATTTGATTTTGACCTGGTGGCCTCCTCTGGCTACTGAGATTGCTTCTGTTGAGACATAACCGTGAGGGACACACACCATGTGTGCCCTACAGCACATTTCATACATAGAGGCAATTTAAAGAGATCATCGTTCTTTTCATGTAACAAGGGTTAGGGCCTCCGATTGATAGGAGATAGATGATTGATTTGCTGTCACCTGCATTCACTTACTGTAATAGGGGTCCTCGTCTCCATTGAATTGCTTGATTTGCTAAAATGATTCTAGATAAATAATCAATAGATCTGTCATATGATTATTTCCTATAGAATGATAACCAACATTGCATTTGTTCATGTAATAATCTACCATCAATTGTATGATAAATGTCATGTAAAATACTTTGATTAAATGTAGCCTATTATTATCAAAAATGTAGGCAAGGGTTCTGGTGACGTCATCATCCTGAATGGCTGCCTAAAGTAACATCTCCCTCGCTTAAATAGTTATTTCGCCCCGTTCGACCGTCAAATATCACAGTTTCAGAAATGACTTGAATAGAACCGAGGGGCAAGAATGGTGAAGAAGCGCACAAACAAAGAATGCACCGGTGCAGAGCCTGCGAATGAAGAAAATCCGGAGACATGATGAAGCTAATGCTAATCCACGCTCAAGTGACACCACAAGTCTGGCTAAAGTTTGGAGAGGGGTCTAGCTGCAGACCTGCACTGTCAGGACCGGAAGTTCATTCGAAGCCTCTCAAAATAAAGGCGACCATACCGGAAGCAAATATTCAAAATAAAAGCGAGCATACTTGACGCACGTATTTTTCGTTCCCCATGTGAAGTGTGAAGACGACGAGGTGGGTAACAGTCAAGTGACAACAACTTTGCGTCATACGAAGAAACAGAAACAGTCTTTATTCACTAGAACGTTATGTTGCACACTATATATTGTCCTGTAAAGTTATATTAATTTGAAAGAATCGGGTTTTGGACTTTTGGGTAGTTTTTAGCGTTGTTATCGTATGATAGTGCTCACTTAAATGTGCCATTTTCTTACTCAAAGACCAAGAAAACTGAGTTATATCATATCGTTTTTATATAATTTTGTTTTACTTATTACGACATTATTTGTCTCTTAGAGATGCATATTTCGATCTTAACTACCGGCACTACGCCCAAAGTTGAACGCTGCAGCGGAATGGGTGCAGGCGAATCAACACTTGTTTGCAGCCAGAGTGAAGATGCCTTAGATTTGAACATGAACAGCACCCAAACTGAGGAGGCTGCGCAGGAAATGTGAAAGCTGTTTGACACCATGGATCCGAATGGTGAAGAGAGAGAATTAATTCTTGAGCCTTTTAAATTTATTTTTTACCAGATTGAAGATATGTGGCTCTTCTGTGAAGAGATTATGGACAAACGAGGGTACTTGGCGTACTGTGAGTACAAAGAGTAGAAAGAAAAAAAAATTGTGGAAAAAGTTGTTGTTGTTGTTGAAACACTAATAATTAAAATCATTAAAAAAAACTGCTTAGAAGATATTGGTTATCTGGGTCATGTAACTAGGTATTCAGTAATTAATTCACAGTAAAACACAAAGCTAAGTTCATTTAAAATCATCAACCCTCACACCCATGTGGTCCAACAGCACAAGGTAAGAACATAGCACAAACAATATTAAGCAATTATTAAATGAATTATGAGGTGTTATAATTGCAAACAAACATAAGATATGCCTATATAAAAAAAAATAAGTAAATCAATATGTAAATAGGTCCAACAGTGCAGGGGGCTAAATTTTCAATGATAAATAATGGTATAAAAGAACAGTCAGCAATAGGTTGGAGTGTAGATGCATTATGCCATCACACATTAAGGTGTATTTACAGAGATGTGTTGTTTCAATATGAATTTGTAGTGCAGACGAAACAGCTGTCCTTTTTATGACTTAAATTAAAACACTGGAGTAAAATAATGCATGTTTTGAGTAGGCTAATAATGTTTATAGGGGATCATAACAATAGCTGTACATGTAGTTTGCACTGATTATCTGTAGAATAACCCTAGAAGTGGTCATAACGTTTTGTATTTTCTTTTATATATATATATAATATTTTGTTCGTTTTTTATCTTGACATTTTCCTGAGTTTTTTCACCTTATACAGTTGAACTGGAAAGATATACACGTTTTAAAAAAAATCTCTTTCATTAAACACATGGATACACATAAACATAATTACATTGTAAACATAAAATAAAGATCCAAGAAACATTGGGAACGAAAAATACGTGCTTCCGGTATGGTCGCTTTTATTTTTGAAAGGCTTCGAATCTACTTCCGGTCCTGACAGGAGACCTACACCTCACTGCAACGAAGGGTCCTGACAGTGCAGGTCTGCAGCTAGACTGTCTTGGAGGTTTTGGAGGAGATTCGGGACTTCCGAAAAGACACAAAAGAACAACTAAACGAGATTAAATCAGAGATCACTAATGTTAACCAAAAATAGCGGAGGCAGAGGAGCGAATTGAAAAAATCGAAGACCGTGTTCAAAACATGGAACAGATGTTGAACAAGATGCTAAAAGTCATGCATCAGCAAGAAAACAAGCTACTCGACCATGAATTTAAGGATATACAATATTCCCGAAGGAGCCGAGGGCTCGTCTATGGTGGAGTTTGTGGAAAAACTGTTGCGGGAACTTTGGAGTTTCCCCCGACTACGGAGCTTGATATTGAGAGGGCGAACCGAGCGCTGGCACCAAGACCCACCGGAGACAGGGAAGACAAGCTGCGGTCAATAATTGTCCATTTCCTCCGCTACAGGGTCAAAGAAGAGTTTCCGCGCAAGGCTTGGGAAAAAAGAAAGTTTATTTCAATGGGAGGCTGATATACTTTGACCAGGATTACCCCCCAGCAGTCCTGCAGTAGAGGAAGGAATATGCCGAGGCGAAGCGAGTGTTAAAACAGAGAAGTAAACCAGCTAAACTACGAGTGTTTCATGAGGATGGGACGCAGCTCTATCAGACGCCGGAGGAGGCGACCAAAGATATGAAGATTGGAGGACTGTCTGTCAACGTGATTACACCAAGGGGGAGTTTGGCTGAGCAGCTGTCTCGCTCCACCTGGGAAACAGTGGGAGGAAAGAGTCGAGGAGCGAGAGAAGGGTATCAAGGAGAAACTGCGAGCTTTCAGGAGTCAGTCCCCATCCTCTCCAGAAGAAGTATAAGCTTTGACTGATTCTTGAAGAGTTGGAAAGCTAAACAGAACGTGCTACATTCACCACATGATGAGGATATATACACAGGCGAGGGTTGCTGTATAAGGACACACTTCCTGTGGAATGAACAGAGACCTTTTCTTTTCTTTTTTAGAGCGCCATGGTGGGGGCCCTCAGCCCACAGGTGGGAGAGGCTTTCCCTCACAGCTAGATATTTTATCTAGCTCAGACCAGGGTCTTTTCTTAGAGACCCCAGCCTTGGGATCACTCTTTTTGTTCATCCTTTTTTCTTTTTCTTGCTTATGTTTGGTGTCGTTATTTGTTCAGGGAGCAGATCTTTCAATTTTCATCTTGTTAAGTTTGTTGGTACACTTACAAGTAAATAAGTATGGCTAGTGACAAATTAAAATTCATTTCGTTTAATGTCAATGGGCTGTTGAATCCAGTGAAACGTAGTAAAATCCTATCTAAAGTGAGAACAGAACAAGCCCATGTGGTTTATTTACAAGAGACCCATTTGACAGACAAGGAGCATATAAAGCTAAAGAAAAGGGGCTTTTACAAATCTGTTTTTTTCTTCATACAAATCAGGGCAGAGAAGAGGAGTTGCTATTCTTATTTCAAACAAGCTATATTTTGAAAAAGTATTTGAAATGGGTGATAAAGAGGGCACGTTTATTTTAAGTAAGGGGTAAGATAGATGGGAATCCAATTACCTTAGTGAATGTCTATGACATTAGTTTCTTCCAAAAAATAACCAATATCATGGTAAGTGAAACAGAAAAATTATAGCAATATCGTCATTTAAGAAAACAAATAGGAATAAAAAGTTAGAGGATTTCAAAAACAATCTAAGGTACTAGAAGGAAAACAGAAATTAGATTTGGCACAGAATACATTGAGAGAAATTAGACACACCAGGAATGAAATTAATAATTTGGCCACACAAGAAATCGAGAAAGATTTAATGTTTCTGAAACAGAAACACTACGAAAGTGGCTCCAAATCTATGAAAGTATTGGCATGGAAATTGAAAAAAAGCCGAAAATACAATTCATAAAATTAGGGATCCAAGGACAAAAGCGATAAAAAATAAACTAAATGAAATTCAGGAAGCTTTTGAAGTGTTTTACAAAACCTTATATTCTGAAGTCCCAGGTGTGAGTGTGGCCCAAATTGACAGCTTCCTGAATTCCCTAGATTTACCCACTCTCGATGAAAATCAAAATAAAATGATGACTGCGGATATAACTGAAGAAGAATTAAAAGTTGCAATTGGTAGACTTAAATTAAGCAAATCACCAGGATCTGATGGCTACACGGCAGAGTGGTACAAGGAATTTAAAAAAGAACTAATACCTGTTTTACTTCCTACTCTGAATTGGGCTTTAAAAAATGCACAAACGCCACCCAGCTGGAAGGAGGCAATCATTTCAGCCATACCAAAACAAGGCAAGGATAAAGTGGAGAGTGGCTCTTTTAGGCCAATCTCTGTTGTTAATGCGGACTATAAATGATTTACTTCTGTTATGGCCAAATGATTAGAAGAATTCCTGCCGACACTGATACATAATGATCAGAAAGGTTTCATACACCAACGCCAAACACAAGACAATATACCAAAGACACTACATATTATGGATCATATACAAAGAAATCAAACTGAAGCAATTGTGATGAGCGTAGATGCTGAAAAGGCCTTTGATTCGGTTAACTGGATTTTTCTGTACAAGATGGAATTTAATTCCCTTCTTTAGCCTTAGTTCAAGAATTGACTCTATTAAAATGATTATATTGCCAAGACTTTTATATTTATTTCAAACATTGCCAATAGAGATTAACCAAAACCAATTTAACGAGTGGGACAAACTGCTATCCAGGTATATATGGCATGTAAAAGACCAAGAGTTCGCCTCAAAACCTTACAGCTGGTTAAACAAAAGGGAGGATGGGGCGTGCCTTATTTTAGATATTATGATTTTGCAGCACAGATGAGAGCAGTGGTATGCTGGTGCAACCCGTCATATACAGCTCAATGGAAAAGCATTGAGGAAAAAATGCCCTCCATCCCCATACAGGCAATTTTAGCTGATAATAACTTGCAAACCCACATAAATAACATTGATAATCCATGGGTGACGTGGACCCTTAAAGTATGGAAAATAAACTTGAAAATGATATTTTGGCTCTTAAATGGTGCTATTATGATTCGGACTTTAGACCTAATAAATAGGATTCTAGATTTAAGGACTGGATAGCTAACGGTATAACAGCAGAGTAGACATGTAGAGTAATGAAAGATGGAAAGTTCCTCAGTTTTGAAACGCTTAAAAGGAAACAAGACTTTTGTAGATACCTGCAGTTACGGCATTACGTCAATACAAAGATGAAAAATCTAACAAAGATAAACACATGTCTAATTCAATTATTTACAAAACTGTGTCATGCTTATATAAGGGTCTGTCTAATTTGAAATCTCACTCTACTTCATATATTCAAATAAAATGGGAGAAGGAAGGAGGGATAAATATATCTGAGGAAGAATGGACAACAATTTGAAGGTATCAATGGAGATGTACCAGCTCACAGAAGTGGAGGGAATTAGGATGGAAAAGCTTGATTAGGTACTTTCTTACACCTTCTCAGAAGTCTCACTATGATGCTGGAGGAACTGTGGAAATCAAAAATACTGACCACTACCATCTTTTCTGGGACTGTCCTGTCATTAAGAGCTGGAGAGGGTTACATAATGGTCTACAGGAGATCTTTATCTGCGAAATACCCCTCGAGAGTAAGGCTATGTTTTTTGGACTCATACCTGAGGAACGGCTGAAAGGGAATAAACATCTACTAAATATCTTGCTGGTGGCCTGTAAACAGATTCTAACCAGGAAATGGTTGTCACAGGAGAGCCCAACTTTAAATTTATGGATGGACATTACAATGGACATCTATCAATTGGAGAAATTTGCTTCATACTGGGAGAACTGGGTCAATATGTCACACTCCATAGACCTAATTTTATTTTTACAAACCAATGACTGTATTATACGAAGGATCACTCCCTAACTTGTACATAGTTGCTAATGTGGGATTTTCCTTTTTTCATTGTTTGTTTTTTTTATCCAGGCATTTAGAGCAGACAACAGATGTGAGATGTATGTTTCTGAATGTCAGTAAAAGAAAATTTAAAAAAATGTAGGCAAGGCAACTTTATATAGCACATTTTAGCACAAGGTGATTCAAAGTGCTTTACATAAAATAAGATGAAAATACAACAATTCAACATATAGCATGTGGGACAAAATGACAGCATGTAAAATGACAGGCTTAAATGAAAATGATATCAATTCTATACAATTGGCCATGCAGGAAATAAATGAAAGCTATCCCATCGATTTTCATAACATTCAGTTGATAAATGTGATGAATATCACGTTCTAACATTACCACTAGGGCTGCCAAATGATCAAATATGGAGAATTTCACATAAATTGCAGTGAAACAATAATGCTATTTTAATTATGTTCATATGAATGTTACTTATTAGGGTTGTCTCTTCCTTTTCATTTTAGGGGTTTGTTGCATTAATAGGTCCACATAATTGATTAGTTTAAAACAAAAACCATCAAGAAATCAATTGGTAGATTATTGTCTCCATATATTTTGTCCCTTTGATGGAGGATTTATAACATGATGATACTGAAATACTTCATTTTCTTTGTCACTTACACATTCAGTCTGTCAGCAATATTCTGCCACGCCACATCCCTCGCTTTATTGATTGCCGTGGTATTGCCCTTCTTTGGGATTATGTGACTGTAATCCTCATTTACCTCCATGAGGAGGGTTCGCTCCGCTGCAGAGAACATCTCTGCACGCTCGTTTCCCTTGCTTTTCGGCATTTTTCACAGTTTCCGTGCTCGACTAGAATGGGCTTTTTATTTTCCCTGTGGGCGTGCACAAGTTGAGGCTTAACAGTTGAGGCTTGACTAAGCGTCAGGTGGAGCCAGCTGATTTCACTTGATGGAACGGCTTGGAGCTAGATTGGGAAGTGGAGCTTAGTCAAGCTTCAAGCTTACACCTAAGTCTAGCAATTCTTAGCTACGTTGATGGAATACCCCCCTGGCAGTCAAGAATAGCTACACAAACCTGTGTGTGTATGACGTAAATGCGTCCATCCAAACATATTTGTCATTTCACTGAAGTTAAAGGGCGTAACTGCTGAGTCACGGTTTTGTTTCAGGAGAAGCAAAAGTAACAGACTCCCTCATAGAAGGGTCTCCGCTCCTCACCCAAAACACTGCTGCACAAACTGCTGCTGACGATACAACAGTGATCCCAAGTCTAATCCAACTACAACCAGACGAGCTGACCACAGAGGCCAGGAAACAACTCAGGATGAGGTGAATTCATATTATTATTATTGTTATTATTATTATTATCATTATTAATAATAAGGAATATCAGAGATGGTGTGGTTTAGAAACGTTTTAGAAAGTGTTTATGGGCAGAATCATTATTTTTACTTTACTATGTCACTAATTATAACTTAGTGGTATAAACCAGTTCCACCTATTAAGATATTTCTGTTCATTATTAGTGATATAACTTTTTTGGATGGTTATTCTTCTGTCCTAATGCATGTTTAAAATGGCATCTTTTGCTGGGGTTTTATGACACAATACTTATTATGATCTTTTTGAATCTTTACTCGAATTAAAACAGAGGAAAACTAAAACTATTATAACCTTGGTGCAGACACAGAATGCAGACGGACCAAACGCTGTTTTGTTTATCATTTATTAAACTGTGTTATATTTTCCATGATGGGAAAAAAGAGAAAAGCGTTCGTATGTCGGCCATTGGGTGCCCCAATTCTTAAAGATTGGTTGACATTCTTCTTCATTTGCATAGTTCACATCTCAGGCCGATCCGTCTGTTTGGGAGGCTGCAGAAATATTGTGGTGCATTACAGCAGCCTCCATGAAGCAAGGCCCTTGCCTAGAGGAAAACCCTTATGACTTTTATTCCCAAGCACTTACAAAAAACAATCAATCAATTAATATTGATTGTTATGGCACTTTAAAATATCTGCAAGGCAATAACATAAATAATGAAAGCGCACAACTAGAAAGAACAGACAGAAAGTGTCACCGTGCTACTGAATATTAAAAGCCTCTCTAAATAAATGTGTTTACTTTTAAAAGTACTCTCAGATCAGTAACTGAACACAGGGGTCGTAGAAATATGGACAGTATATTTAATTTCTGCCAATAAATAAGAGATAAATGTAAAATTGCCACTCTGAGAATATTCTGTCAACATAGTGACAACGTTTTAATGTCTTAAATTAAACTCCACCAGCGCCGCACAGAGTGAGACTACGCTGGAGGCCAAACTGAAAAAGCTGCAGTGCCACTTCACCTGGGACCTGGATGGCAACCAGTCCATACTTTTAGGGGAGAGGGAGATGCTGGAGGACATCGGAACTGATGAGGGAAACTGTTGGCTGGGTCACATTTACAACCTGCAGGGCTACATCCACTTCCAGCTGGGAACCAATGAAGCCAACGAAGCCAGGAGTTTCTTCAGCATGGCTGCAGAAGCTCTAAACCGAACAAGAGACGCAGACAGGGGTCCATGGCTGCTGGTGAACTATGGAAATCTGGCTTGGCTGCACTATCGCCAAGGTGAGGAAACAGAGAGTCAGGCTTACCTGTCAAAGGTCGCTGCTCTGAAGGAAGAATTCCCATCTCCATCACAGGACGAGCTGCACCCAGAGATCTGTGCTGAAAAAGCCTGGACTCTGCTGAAGTTCAGCAGAGAACACAAGGTACTGGCAGGCGAATACTTCCAGAAAGCCATCGGGATGCAGCCAGACATGGTGGAGTGGCAGACCAGCCATCTGATAGGGTGGGCCAGTCTTCATAAGCACGATAAGAACCAACTAGGGGCAGACTTCATGGAGAGAATGCAGAATGCCAAGGAACAGGATCCAGACAACCTGTACCTTGCTGCAGTGTACCTTAGGCGGCGTGCCAGCAGAGGAGAAGATGTTAATGATGAAGTGAGTGAGTTGGCAACAAGGATTTTGGGAAATCCCGTCAGCAGCTACAGTGGAATCAAAGTGATGCTACGGATTTACAGAAGCGATGACTCTTTTGACAAAGCTACAGCCTTGGCAGAGGAGGCTCTCCAAAACCATCCAGACAAACGCTATCTGAAAAGATGCCTGGCACTCTGTTACAGGTGGAAGATCAATTCAATGGATCACCCAACACCGCAAATGATAGATAAAGTGATCAGTCTCCACAAGCAGGTGATTACTCTTTACCCACATTCTTCCTTAGTCAAGAGAATGGACCTTGCAAGTGTGTACGCACAGTCCCCTCATGGCCTGGGTGAAGCTGAGGCCATATACCAGGAGCTGTTCGAACGTGACCTGCAACCTGCAGACAAGCAGGTCCTTTACAACTCGTATGCGAAATTTCTATACTTCAAACGGCAGGACCAAAATGGATCGGTGGATTATCACATGAAGGCGGTGGAGATACCGATTGAGTCGTTCTATAGACAGAACAGCATTAAAGCTCTGGAGAAGATCAGAGACAAAGGCAAGAATCATAGGTGCCGTGAAATTGAGCAGTTTCTGGACAGACTGTGAACATCACAGTGATCCTCGTGACATCACTTTTCTTCCATAGCAAACAGCTCAGTCGATGTCATGTTGTTTGGTGTTTTACAACAGTTGGTAATGTAGCTTTACTGCCCTCTTGTGGATGTAGTCACCCATTACTTCTACTGAACTGGGATGATAACAAATATAATAGCTCTGAGGGTTTTACAAATATCAATCTTAAATCATATATTTATTCTCTATTGCAGTAAAACTTGGTGATAATTAATTAATGACATGCATGTAACAATTTATTGCATTATATTTAAGAACGAATGCTGCTTACACTCTGTTTTTGAGAAGTAAAAATATTGCTGTATTGCTTTATTTGTGGCGTAATCTGAATAAAGATTTTACCGCTCTGATGTTTTCTGGCCCAAAAGTTCTTCATATTTTCATTCTCAAATTGTTTTTTAAATCGGATTTTCAAAAAAAATCACCAGGGGGTGCAGACGGTGGCATTCGTACAAAATAAATGAAAATTATTGCCATTGTAGGTCATAAATGTCATTTGAAAAAGGTTGTTTGTTTGTAATCTTGATACCTTTTGGTCAATTATGTTAACAAAACATGTTAGGTTTCTAACTGTTGAACTATTTTCACCCATTTACGTGCATTTATATAACATTTCCCGTATAAAATAATCACCTTTAAAATAAAACTAGTTCTCTCCAGCTATGACGTCATCGTGGCGTCACTTTCCAAAATGGCGAAATTAGCGTAGCAACACCGCTGTTAGCAGAGGCTCCATTCTGTTTTCTTAGCGTGTATTGATGGACGTGAAGCCCCAGAACAATTTAGTAACTTAGTATCTCGCTAACTAACCGGTTTACTAATTAACTCGACCGTGTAAGTGTTGCGTATTTAATCAGACTTCTCGCACTAATCCGTGTTAGCCCTGTTAGCTTGTGATGCTAGAATGGAGCCGATTCGGCGTCTACGTGTACAATCACTGGCCACTTTATTAGGTACACCTGTAAACCGGTTTTTAATATAAAATGGCTAAAATTGACAATGCGGGAAAAATCAGTTGCTCTTAGTTTTAACAGTTTGAAAGGACAGAGATATATTTGCCTGGAAACCTGGAATATCGACCACTATCAGTCCGATACTTGTTGACAACACCACCCCACCACCTACACCCATTTCAAGCAATTTCAAAGACAATAATAATTCTCATCTCGTCCCGTAAAATGCTGTCGCTGATCTTTGTCTCTTTCTATAATATACAATGGTTTATTGTTCGAACAATATACAGTATAGTACATACTGTATATTTGAGATGAATAGGTCCTTGGCAGAAGTGGATCCCTGACCTGTTGCCATATGTTGTGAACCCGATCATTGAGATTTGACCCCATCTCCGGCTGTTCAGACTACTTTCATCCACAGTGTTTAATAACAGCACAATCTCTCCTCATGTCGACCTGAGCTTGAGGTCGAACTCGTGTTCAAATCCTGTAAATGAACCACGTCCCTCAGTTCGTCTGTTATCTCCAGCTAACATGATAAACATTGAGTTTTCAATTCACTGGTGTGGCAGCACCACGCTGAGATATGTGACAGTGACCGTTCCATGTCTGTATTTACACCGTCACTGTTGTAGCAACAATCCTTTCAGAGCTCACACCTGCTGAGGAGAAGATGTGGAGCACGTTGACTGATAAAGAAATGAAATGAATTCTTCTGAAGAGGTGAGCACTGTACAGAAAGACTTGGAAAGAAAATGATGCATATGGATGATGTTGTTTCCTCAGTGGCAACAGAGGGCGCTAAATCACAGCCTTATGTCTAAACAGCCATATTACTATCCTTAACCAATATTTAAACAAGTTAACAGCCAACTGTCAGTTAATCATGAGTCATAATAAGCAATAGGAACTCATGCCTTTTTCTCACTTTTTCATTTTAAAGGGGACATATTAGGCACATTAGTCATTGACTACCAACAGAGACACAAAGGAAAATTGGACACCAAATAAAATCTACACCTTCTTAAGTCTTTAATATCTTTAGAATATGTTGACTGCCACTCTGACTCCACTTGCCTTGGAGTTCTCCTCAGTTGAAACAGGAGGACAAAGAAGAAAGTAGACCCCATCAGTGTCAGAGCTGTGGGAAATGTTTCCGTTGGATTTGCAGTATGAGAAGACACAAAGTCACCCACGACGCAGAGAAACTCCATCACTGCGAGCTGTGTGGCAGCAGTTTCAGCCAACTGTACAATCTTCACCCGTATACTCACCCGGAAGAGACGGCGTACCGCTGTGACCAGTGCAGGGAGGATTTCAGCGAGCAGAGCTCCTACAGAAAACACCTGCGTGACCACAATGGACCGTACCAGTGTGTCAAGTGTGACAAGACTTTCACGTATTTCAGTATATACAAGATACACATGCGGGTCCACACCAAAGAGAAGCCATACTGCTGTGACCAGTGTGGGAGGAGCTTCTCCCAGCTCGGGAACTACAAGTCACATCTAGTAGCCTGTCGCCTCGTTCCACAAGGAACGTGGCTTTGTGGACCTTTGACGTTAGTTAGATAAAGGGTACCGCAGACACTTTGATGTCATTGATAGAGGGATTGGGAGACATGTACATGTACATATTTCCTTTGACAGTGGGAGTGAAAGACAGGTATGGGCAACTTGTACGGTTTTGGTCGCATCAAGGTGAGCTGTGAGGGCTACAACCACCCCAATGATGCCTACATCCTGAAGGGCTCCTGTGGACTGGAGTACTCCCTGGAACTGACTGAAGACGTATTAGATGTAGCCTCATCTGTACCTTTCCTGATGAACTCACATGATGATTGTTGTTTTTATCTAAATTAACTTGTTTAATTGCATACTTCTAGTCTAATTTTGATTAATATTGATAACAACTGTTAGAATGACAATAGGAGGAGGTCATGCACATATAGATTTCTGTGTAAATCTCACTTTGTTGTTGTTCTGAGCAGACCAGTGCTGAATACCATTACGTGTGACAGATAGTTCAACTGTTCTTTATGTTTAAGTTTCATCACTCGAACCGTTGTGAATTGATCCAAAGAATTGGGGTGTGGTAGTGAAGGCTGACCTTAACAGACCGATGGAGGAGGACACAGGGAAACAGATGGGGCTCCCAAGGAGGAGTCAAGGGATTTGGAGGTTGGATGTCAGATTAATGAGGCTTCATCTTTTTCATCAAACATAGGGGACATATTTAGAAAGTATCTTTCTCTGTCTGCCTGTCTCAGATCTCGGGGGCTTTGCCTCCAGCTTCTTCAGCGGTTTCTCAGGAAACAATCACCAGGAGCAGCAGCAGCAGCACAGTCATCACAGCTCGCACCCGTCTCACAGTGGGGATTTAGGAGGCCTGCTGGTGGTCGGCGTGCTTCTGCTCGTAGCCTATTGCGTCTATAAGCTGTTCCTCAGTGGAAACATGGCCCAGTGGGGGCAGGACGGAGGACAGACTGGTTACCCTGGAGGCAATCACCATGGCTCCACCGCAGGACCTCCACCCCCAGGATTCAAGCCCGACTTCACAGGTACTGTTGTTACTGGAGAAGGATTTAGTCGGCAACAGTAAGTCCTAGACCTTCTCCACTTGACAAACTTTTCCTCTTTCTGTTCAGGACATGCTGGGGCAAACCCAGGCTACGGTTTCCATAGTGACTACACTCATGGCCAACAGTTCCCAGGCTCCTCCCACTGTCCAAAATCCTGCAGACAGTGATTGGTCCATAAGAAAGAGTTGTTTGGAGATTTTACACCCTGAGGCCACACGTCCTGATCTCCACGAACACAAAGTAGATCAGACTCATACAGAGAACACATGGAAACATTGTGTTGGTGCTAAGGCCTGTTTTATTATTTGTTGCAAGCTATAGGGACCTGTGCTGTCCCCCTTCCTGTTCACCATATACACCTCGGCCACCTGCAAGTTCTCCACTGACTTTGTGAAGTGGGCCAGTGAGAACCACCTGATTCTGAATGTGACCAAGACCAAGGAAATGGTGGTGGACTTCAGGAGGAACAGGACAGCTCCACAACCGCCGAGGGTGCTGGGGGAGGACACAGAGATGGTGTGACGCTGAACAACACACTGGACTGGAAGGCTAACGCCAGCGCTGCGTACAGGGAGCAGGCTGCGATCCTTTGTGATGCGATCCGTTGATGTATGCAGCGACATGTTGGAGTTCTTTTACTGTCTGTTGTGGCCAGTGCTCTGTTCTTTGCTGTGGTGTGCTGGGGGAGCAGTATTGGAGCCGGTGAAACAAACAAACTCAACAAACTGATCCATCATTGGCTGCAAACAGGTCACCGTGGATACTGAACAAAGTGGATAACCCTGAACATCCTCCAGGCTCAGGAGAGCACATTCTCCGCTGTCACAGGACAGATTCAGGACGTCATTCCTGCCATCAGCCGTCAGGACTTACAAGAACTCTCTGTAATAACTGCACAATGTCTCTTCATGAGATCAATATTAATCAGACTACATTAGTCTCTCCTTTATGCCATTCTTTTATTATTGCACTATTTTCTTGTACATCTGTACATTTTATGATTAATTAAGGATTTTATTTTGTGGCTGTGTTAAAACAATTTCCCCTTGGGGATGATTAAAGTATTTCTATTCTATTGTATTCTAGATGTCTGGTTTGGAATGTAAGAGGGTAAATAACTGTATGAAAAGGAAACGTATATTAAGTAGGGGGGTCAAATTATTGCATTAATTGCAATTAATTAATTAAAGTCATATTTAGTGCAGTATGGTTTTTAATCGCGTTAATCTCATTTTTAATCTGTAACTTTACGCCCACGAGGCCAGACTAAAACACCCCGACGGCACCATTAATAAAGGTAAAGTGATAGAAGGAGTTAGCTTACCACCGAAGCAGCTCAAGTTTAGCCTACCGCATCAATGCAAGGCACCCAGTCACGAGTGCAGCCACAGCTAACCTTAGCAGCGAAGACGTTAGCAATTTAGCGAGCCATAGCAAAGCTCTTCACCAAACTAAACTGGGGGAGAGTCTGTTACCGACTACTTTCTAGATCCTTTGGAGAGCTACGTCACAGAAATGTGCGCGCGCAGTTTGGGGTCAGAAAACACACTCGGTCTGAAACTAGTAGAAGTAGTAGTACTACTAGAAGTTAATCAAAGGCATTAACTACTTTAACTGTTCACAAATTGCGCTGTAACAAGTAATCCTGCATTAATCATTTAAACTAACCTTAAACTAAATTAACTCAATCTTTTTGTAAGGGAGGAAATATGTACCAACATGTAACAATCCCTCCCCAAGGTATTCTGTCTTTCTGGCGTTAGGAAGAGGTTTTTCAAAATAAAGTAAAGTAAATATTTATTTAATTTGACTCCATTTAAAGAACAAATAACTGAACTTTTAAATATTGGTGGGAATTAAAGTTAACCAATCATTGGAAATGTAAACCCTTTAAGATTTAAATCCTATTGTCAAGAAATCTGACATCAGTCTTGTTCACGGATGGTTTATATTATAAAAAACACTCAGTGACCTTTTTCCACATGGACGATTAGTCCTGATGCCTGGGTTGAAGTCAACAGTTTACAGGACAATGATACTCAATCTTTTCTATTCAACTCAGAGGTGAAGGGTATGAGTGTTAAATCAGAGTGTAAGAGACATACAGGCTGAAGATGAGCAGCACGGTGTGTTAGAGTGTGTGTGTGTTGCAGAGGGCGTGGTTCACCTGGGAGTGGGCGTGTGCACGGTGCGGAAGTGTGTGTGCGTAAAGGTGGGCACTCACCGGTGACGCAGAGAGAGAGAGAGAGAGAGTCAGGGTTGGGAGTAGCCGTAATTTTTGTTGACTGCTACCGCTACTCATTCATTCATTTATCACCCTTTTTTCCTGTTTAATCCGCCAGTCTCATTTTTATGTTTATCCATCCTTGCTGCGCTGTGATAGCTCTGTGCTGTTTTGTTACAATAAATGCACCTAAGCATATTTGGATCTCAGCGTATCTTTATCATAATCTACTATAGCGCGTCACAAATCTACGTACCTGAGGACCCAAACCTCATATACTCTCAGCGGCTAAAAGGTTTGTGTTTGGAAGCCGCAACATTTGTCAACAAAAAATCTTGGCGTTTAATGAAAATCATCAAGCCGCATCAAAGAACCAAGTCGTCCCGCACCGACTAGCCCGAGAACAAAGGAGCCACAGCTAAGTGCCACACCACGCCAAACATTTACCTGGGAACAGGTAGGCCTGAACCTGTTAATGTTTGTGGATTAAGGAATCCGCTTCGATTGGAATGCATTGAGTCAAATGAGGACAATGTATTAAATGGATACGCTGGTTGCATTGGCGCATTGATGGTGGCGCATATTCTCCGTGCTTTAATGGATTGTGATGTTGGGACTTTGTGGCATGTGGCGGCTGATGTTGTCTAAAGACCTACTGCTTGTTGAAATGCTTGGATCGAATCCGCTCTGTCAATGAATTTAAATACCATGTCTATGGATGGATTTGAATACGCTCTTGAATGAAATGTGATTGTGTTGCTTCATACAAAAATACAATCTAACGAAAATGAGTCAAATAAACGCTGATGCTGAATGTTCAAACATGGAACGTGAAAAGAGGGAAATCAAACTGACGGCCAAAGCAATGGAAAATAAAATCGAACGGTTGCAGCATGAGCGCAAAAGTGCCGTTAATAAAATCAAAGAGCTTATTCCGCAAATAAAAACGCACATGAAATCAAAAGAAAATGTAACTGAAATCCCCTCACAACTGAATAACTTGAATGCACTGTGTAAAAAGGCCACTGACCTGCACAACGAAGTATTGCAACTTCTTCCTGATGATGAACATAAAAAACAAAAAGAGTGGTTTTCTAGCATTATGGATTACAGTGATGCATTCAAGGAACAAGTGGAAAAATGGATAAAGGAAAATCCGCATGAAAACTCAAATGAATTACCACTACAGACAAATACTTCTGAGCAACCAACAAAGGAAATAAATTATGCAGAACAAATTCCTGTCGAAAAAAGTAAGGATTTGTCTGTTGCTGACCCTCCAGTATCTGTTTCCACTGGACAAGATCCTCAGGATGAACTACAGCCCTGTGACAGCATCTCAAATGCAACCAAGAAATCACGCTCACATCATTCCTCATCCTTGGCTTCACGCTCATCTGCTCGCTTAAAAACTGAAACAAATCTTGCAATTTTGGCAATAAAACAAAAGGCATTAAAGGAAAAACATGCATTGGATGAAGAGGAGTTAAAGCTACGCAAAAGAAGAGAACAGCTTTTACTGGAGAATGAAATCGCTGAGGAAATGGCAAAACTAAGTGTTATAAAATCACAAAGCAGTGTTGGCAGTAAATCAAAGTCAAAGATTTCAGATGGGATGAACTCATACTATGAAAAGACATGCTCAAAACAACAACTTAACAACAATGCTATGGAATTTGTCCCATCACTGCCAGTTAAACTAAAATCCAACGCAATTGAAACCACACAGACAGTTGTGAAGCCTAAAGTTACCTTACCTGACATAAAACATCTCCCAGGTCCTTCTTACATGCTCCAACGTTATCTAACCATTCCTGAAGATCCTGTGACCAATGTTACACAAACTGATGCATCACAAAATGACAGTGTGCTGGACATAATGAGAAAACAAAATGAAATTTCAACATTCTTGATGCAACAACAATGCCTCTCAGCACTCCCAAAAAGGGAAATTCCCATTTTCGATGGTAACCCACTCAAATACCATTCGTTTATTAAAGCATTTGAAAATGGAGTTGAGCGAAACACCAGTAACAATTGTGACAGACTCTACTTCCTTGAACAATACACCAAAGGGCATGCAAAGGGACTAGTGAGGAGCTGTCAGCACATTGAGTCGAGTAGAGGATATGTGAAGGCGAAGGCTCTATTGAAAGAGCACTATGGCAATGAGCAAAAGGTGGCAGCAGCATACATGGAGAGAGCTTTGTCATGGCCCACTATTAAAACAGAAGATGTGAAAGCCCTCCAGGAGTACAGCCTCTTTCTGCGTGGATGCTGCAACGCTTTGGAGGATGTGCAGTATTTAAGTGATCTGGACACACCCACAAACATGGTGGAAATCATTAAAAAACTGCCGTACAAACTCCGAGACCGCTGGAGGTGCGACGCATGTGACCTGCAGGAAAGGTACAATAGGAGAGCAAGGTTTGTGGATATTGCCAACTTTGTTGAAAAACAGGTAAAAATCTTGACAGACCCTGTGTTTGGAAACATTCAGGACACTGTTATAACAACGAAACAAATGAAACACAAACCTCCCCCTCGCTCCAGCATCAGAGGAACCAGCTTCGCTACCACAGTGAATCGTGTGGAGAGAACAGCTCAACCTGTGAAAGCTACATACATAAAACCACCAGCCAAGAAGATCTGTCCCTGCTGCACCGGAGGACACACATTGGATGTGTGTGCGCGGTTGGAAAAAATGGCACACAAAGAGAAAATTGACTTCCTGAAGGAAAATGGTGCTTGTTTTCGCTGCCTGTGTATAGGACACATAAGCAAAAATTGCCAAAGGAAGATTTCCTGCTCGAAGTGTGGCCTAAGACATCCAACTGTGCTCCATAAGGATAGTGTGGCAACGGCAGAACCAGCTGAGAGAAGCATCCAGGTTACAGTGGACGACACCTTGGTTTCCAGTGGGCTTACAGGGGCTGGTGAGATGGATTGCAAGCTTCCTATCGTGCCGATCCAAGTGAAGGCGAAGAAGGGCAATAAAATCATTCTCACATACGCCTTTTTGGACCAGGGAAGTACTGCAGTGTTCTGTACTGAGAGTCTGAAGCAGAAGCTCAATTTGTCTGGGAAGAGAGCCAACATTCTTCTCAGGACCATGGGGCAGGAGAAGGTGGTCAGTAGCTACATTGTGCCAGAGCTGGAGGTGGCAGCACTTGAAGATGACAGCTTCATTGAGTTGCCAAAAGCGTATACTCAGTTGTCAATGCCAGTCCACAAAGCAAACATACCCACAAATAAGGATCTGACAAGGTGGCCATATTTAAAACACATCTCCTTACCACAGATTGAGGCTGGAATTGAGTTGCTGATTGGAACGAATGTTCCACGAGCCATGGAACCGCTGGAAGTTATCCGCAGTGAGCACAATGGACCCTACGCTATAAGGACGGCGCTGGGCTGGACGGTAAATGGACCACTGACAGGAAACGGTGGAGAGGCCAATTACTGTGAGCAGCCAGTAACTGTGAACCGTGTGTCCATTGTAAATTTGGATGAACTGTGGCAACAGCAATTTAAGATGGACTTTCCAGAATCTGCTGTGGAGGAACAAGTGGGTCTGTCCAGGGAAGATCTGAGGTTCATGGACATGGTCACAAAGTCAGCCAAACATGTCAATGGTCACTACCAGGTCGCCCTGCCTTTGAAAAATCCAAACGTCAGCATGCCAAATAACAGGAAAGTGGTGGAACAGCGTCAAACCCATCTGAAGAGGAGGCTCCAGAGGGATCCAGTGTTTTACAGGGAGTATAACACCTTTATTAACGATCTACTTGGTAAAGGTTATGCTGAAAAGGTTCCTGATGCAGAGCTGGAAAGAAGTGATGGCAGGGTCTGGTACATACCGCACCATGGTGTCTACCACCCGACAAAGGGAAAGCTCAGAGTTGTTTTTGATTGTGGTGCCAGTTACAAAGGACAATCTCTGAATGAAGAGCTGTTGCAAGGGCCCGATCTAACCAGCTCACTGATTGGAGTTGTGACCAGGTTCAGGAGGGAACCTGTGGTCATCATGGCTGACATAGAAGCTATGTTTCACCAGGTGCAAGTGCCCCCAGATGATGCTGATCTGCTGCGATTCCTCTGGTGGTCACAAGGAGACTTGAACCAAGCACCATGTGAATACAGGATGAAGGTACATCTTTTCGGAGCTACATCCTCCCCTAGCTGCGCCAACTTTTCCCTCAGGAAATGTGCAGAGGATTTTGGACATGAGCATAAGGAGGAGACAGTGGACAAGCTGCAGCACTGCTTTTATGTGGACGATTGTTTGGTGGCAGTTGCAACAGAGGAGGAGGCACTGATCCTCTGTCATGAGCTCATGTCTCTGTGCGCTAAAGGGGGATTCTGTTTGACCAAGTGGCACAGTAACAGATCTGAAGTGCTCAAGACCATCCCAGGGCCCCGCAGAGCTAAAGGCATGGAGCAGTTGGACCTGGACCGGGAGTTTGTGCCCATTGAAAGAGTGCTGGGTGTAGAGTGGTGTATCAAGTCAGACACCTTTAAATTCAAAATTGTATGGAAGGACAGACCACTCAACCGCAGAGGCATCCTTTCTACTGTAAGCTCCATTTATGACCCTCTGGGCATGTTAAGTCCCCTTGTTCTGACAGCAAAAAGGATCTTGAGGGATTTGTGCAGAAGAGGAGTTGGTTGGGATGATCCCATACCAGAGACTGTCTCCAAAGAGTGGCTTAAGTGGGTGCAAGGGCTCCACCTACTGGACAACTTTGAGTTGCCCAGATGTCTAAAACCTCTGGAGTTTGGAGATATTATTACTGCACAACTACACCATTTCTGCAATGCTTCTGAGGAAGGCTATGGTACAGTCACTTACCTGCTGTTACAGAATGAGCACCTCCAAATGCACAGTGCTTTCATTATGGGAAAGGCTCGTGTTGCTCCACTGAAGACAGTTACAATTCCAAGAATGGAACTGATTGCTGCAACAATGGCCAGTCGCATGGATGTCCTGTGGAAGAAAGAACTACACATGAGTCTTCAGGAATCTGTGTTTTGGACTGATAGTGCTTCTGTGCTGAAATACATTAACAACGAAAGCTCCAGATTTAAGGTGTTTGTTGCCAATCGTGTTTCGGAGATCCTGAAATCATCTCACCCCGCTCAGTGGAGGTACGTGGATACAGCTTCAAATCCAGCAGACGCAGCATCCAGAGGGCTCAAAGTGGAGGCATTTCTGAAGGACAGACTCTGGTTAACAGGACCTCCGTTTCTTTGCCAACCTGAAACAGAATGGCCTGTGAACCCTGAGCCTGTGAGTCATCTCCCCCAGGACGATCCAGAGGTGAAGAAAACTGCTGTTGTCAATGCTGTACAAGCTGAAGAGGATCCCACTACTCACCTGATCCATCATTATTCCTCGTGGATCCGATTAAAGAAAGCTGTGGCGTGGTGGCTGAAATACAAGGAATGGTTGTCGTCCTGTATCAGGAAGAGAAAAAGGCTAATAGCCAATCAGAGTGAAGAGAGCATGCAGCAACAGAGAATGATGGAGCAGGAAAGGTGCACATTTAAAGGTGCAGCTGTTCTGGGAGCTCCTACAGTGGAGGACATTGACAAGGCTGAGCTGGCCATAATTCAGTTTTGCCAGAAGAGAAAGTTTTTTGAGGAGCTCTCGTGTCTGGAAAAGGGACAAAATGTCAAGAAAAATAGTCACCTGCACAAATTGTGTCCAAGGCTGGAGGATGGAGTCTTGCGTGTGGGAGGACGGCTTAGCAAAGCAGCACTGCCTTTGGAGTCTAAGCATCCTATCATTCTGGCAAAAGACCTTCATATTTCTACCCTGCTGCTGAGAAATATACATCAAGAGGTAGGACACAGTGGCCGCAACCACATGTTGTCCAAGCTCAGGGAGAAATACTGGATGACAGGAGCAAGTACTGCCATTAGGAGAGTTCTGTCCAAGTGCACCATCTGCAGAAGACTTAATGCCACTCCAGTTTGCCAGCAGATGGCAGACTTGCCCACAGACTGACTCAAGCCTGATGAACCTCCATTCACATGTGTAGGGGTTGATTATTTTGGACCCATCGAAGTGAGGAGCAGGAGGAGTACAGTGAAGAGGTATGGTGTCCTATTTACCTGTCTTGTATTGAGAGCTATTCACATCGAGGTGGCACCTTCTCTGGACACTGACTCCTTCATAAATGCACTAAGGCGTTTTATAGCCAGAAGAGGACAGGTCCGCGAGCTGCGCTCTGATAATGGGACAAATTTTGTGGGTGCAGAACTTGAGCTAAAAACAACGATTGCGCAGTGGAACCAGGCACAGGTGCATGATGTGTTACTTCAAAAGGGCATTAAGTGGACGTTCAACCCCCCTGCTGGATCACATCATGGAGGAGTGTGGGAAAGGCTTATTAGATCGGTGAGGAAAGTCCTGAACTCCACTCTCAAAGTACAACGCTTGGATGAGGAGGGACTCCACACAGTTCTTTGCGAAGTGGAAGCCATTATTAACAGCAGGCCCATCACCAAGGCCTCCACAGATCCTAACGACCTGGAAGCACTGACGCCGAACCATCTGTTACTGCTTAAAAACCAGCCTTCATTACCACCTGGAGAGTTCCAAGCAGCAGACCTGTATGCACAGAGAAGATGGAGACAAGTCCAGTACATATCTGATCTGTTCTGGAAGCGCTGGACAAAGGAGTACCTGCCTCTGTTACAGGAACGACAGAGATGGACTGGAGTCCAGAGAAACCTTGTCGCAGGAGATCTAGTTTTGCTAATGGACAGTACTGCACCTCGTAATTCTTGGATTATGGGACGTGTCTTGCAAACTTTTCCAGATCGCAAGGGATCTGTGCGTCAAATTCGGATTAAGACAAGAACTAGTTGCTTGGACAGACCCATATCCAAGGTGTGTTTGTTGCTGGAGAAGGAGGAGGCAGCATGAGGACGTTGCTGACCTCTATATGGACTTTGTGTTTTCGGACGTCAGATGGACTTTGCACTAATCGGTCATGACGACCAGAAGAAGGAATATTCGTTGTAATGACTTCATGGACTTGAGCAATTTATTAGACATTTTTGCATTATCGTTGAAATTGATATGATGATTTATTATGTCTCCTATTGTGTTTTGAAATGTGAATTATTATGTGAGACCTAATAATTAGGGGCTGGTGTGTAAGAGACATACAGGCTGAAGATGAGCAGCACGGTGTGTTAGAGTGTGTTTGTGTTGCAGAGGGCGTGGTTCACCTGGGAGTGGGCGTGTGCACGGTGCGGAAGTGTGTGTGCGTAAAGGTGGGCACTCACCGGTGACGCAGAGAGAGAGAGAGAGAGAGTCAGGGTTGGGAGTAGCCGTAATTTTTGCTACTCGTTCATTCATTTATCACCCTTTTTTCCTGTTTAATCCGCCAGTCTCATTTTTATGTTTACATTACATTACATGTCATTTAGCAGACGCTTTTATCCAAAGCGACTTACAATGGAATCAAGTACAATTAGCCAGGGGTGGAATCGAACTTGCGACCATGATGTCTTTGGTACACAAGGCAGGGTCTTAACCACTGAGCCACTCCACCCCATGTTTATCCATCCTTGCTGCGCTGTGATAGCTCTGTGCTGTTTTGTTACAATAAATGCACCTAAGCATATTTGGATCTCAGCGTATCTTTATCATAATCTACTATAGCGCGTCACAAATCTACGTACCTGAGGACCCAAACCTCATATACTCTCAGCGGCTAAAAGGTTTGTGTTTGGAAGCCGCAACACAGAGAGTAAATAAATATTCAATAACAGATTTTTAACTATTTAAAACGAAAGTCTTAACAAGGCAATATTAGAAATTAAGGGTTAACATACCAGTTTATTGAAATGTCAAAAGTAGAAAATACAGCCAGTAATGGCGCATTTCTACCGGCTCTACTCGCCTCACCTCACCTCACCTCGCCACGCCATGCCACAGTTTAAGTAGAGTTCCATTAGCATAGTACCTGGTAGCAGGTACTATTTTAATACCTGCTCCGGCGAGGTTCCAAGCATGCTAGTAGTAGGTACTATGCAATAATTGGTCAGACTGCCGGCCGCTGACTGGCCAGCAGTGATGGGAATAACGGCATTATAAATAATATTTATTTTATAATTATTTTTTTCAGTAACAAGTAATCTTATTGATTACTCTTCCCATCTTAATAATGCTGTTACCATTACTGCCAAAATTACTATAAATGAAGCTGTTTCATTCATCAGACCAACTAGATCTCTGAGCCGAGAGGCAAAGACTTTGTTTTGCTATTCTTCCTTGGTTAGTGGGCAGTGCACGAGTCAAGCGCATAAATGCTGACGATTGGCTGGGGTTGAGTAAAATTTCATGCTAAGCCAGTCAGAGGTAGAGTTGGGCGGGTGTTCGAAAGCATGCATAGTCAGACACACAACAAACAACACAAGCAAGTCAGTTAACGAGAGACAGGTATGGCGAGCCCAAATAATCCAAAAGGAGCCTTCTCCAAATGGAAGTATAGCCATTACTTTTCCCTCCAGGAAATCAAAGCAACGAATGTCATCGTAAAATGCACATTTTGACCTGGGCAAAAGTTCCTATCCACGCCGGTGTCAAGTAATTCAAACTTACCCAAACATCTTTCAACACTGCATGCTTCCACGAAATTAGTGGCCAAGACCGCTGAAGGAGAAGGAGACAGTGCCACAAAACCCAAGCAACTGAAGCTTGATTGTAAGGCCCCGCCACCACACGTTTTGTCTCAGACGGAACTGAACAAACTACTAGCCAGGTATGTTGTGGAGGATATGCTGCCATTATCTACGGTCGAGTCGGACTCATTCAGGGCACTAGGTACCAAAATACCGGTCAGAGGAGGGGTAGCCCTACCGCGTAGAAAGACGCTTTCTAACTATATAGACGCCCAATATAAACAAATGAATGTGGAGCTCAAACAAACGTTTGAGAAGTTAGAATATGTGTCTACCACAGCAGACAGATGGACTGCATGTAACAAGAGCTCTCTAGGCGTAACAGCGCATTGTATAAATCCACAAAGCATGGAGCGAGGTAAGGCAGCCCTGGCATGCAGGAGGTTCAAGGGACGCCATACATACGAATACATACATACAAATTGCAACAGAGCTTTATCATATCTACTCCTCACATGGGATATCATTCAAAATCACCACAACAGTCACAGATAATGGCTCAAATTGTGTAAAGGCCTTCAAAATGTATCAGCAAGTGGAGCAGGACGACCAGGAGGATGAGGTGACGTTTACTGACATCAGTGAGGCCTTGCAGACCAGTGTTGTTTCTGATGATGATGATGGTGATGAAGATGATACTGTAATCAGAGATGTGCGTCGCACACCCTGAACCTGGTGTCATGCACTGATATTGACAAGTGGTTACTGTCAACACCAGGAATCAGGAATCAGACAGCACCTTACCTCCAGAGGTTTTAAAGTTTGAAATCTTTTTTTGAGATTTTATATTTTTTAAGTTTAAACTGTTGGTTCTTTTCTTCTTTCTTTCTTTTATTGTTGGGCTGACCGGGTTCTGGAGAGACTGAAATTTCGTTCTGACCTCATGTCTTAATGTGTGTTGGAATCATGGACGCATTTACGTCATACACACACAGGTTTGTGTAGCTATTCTTGACTGCCAGTTATTTGGAAACCAAAACCTCACCTCTAATCTCAGAGATAACCAGGGGGGTAAACGACGTAAACGTGGCCTTGCGGTCAGGATGGCTGCTAATGATAAGCCAGTCTATCCAGAAACTATAGTTTATATACTAATATTTTGAAGTTTATTGATAAGTGAAAGATCGATAACCCCTGTGCTTATGTGTGGGCGTGTAGGATCTTTCCAGTACCAGCACAGCCTTAGATTAAGTTTCTGGTAACCTGGGGGGTATTCCATCAAGCAGGCTAAAGGCAAAGCCAAGCTTAAATGGCCAAGTCTGGCTAATATGAGTGAGAGTTCGGTTCCGTCAAAGAGGCTGAGATTAGCCCCAACTCAGTAACCATGGAAACTATGACTCTGGCTAAGCCATAACTGTGGCTCAGGTTTCCGTTCCATCAATCTGAGCCTCAACCCTGTTCCACCAAGGTGGCTAATGTGAATGCTAGCCATGTAACCATGGTAACTTATGCTGCTAATATTTCCGCCGTAGGGAAGTAGTTGAACCCACTTTATAAATTTGTTCCCATATCCAAGTCTTTCCAGAGTGTTAAAAAGGTAAGACCACTCCACCTTATCAAAATTCATATATATCACATATAATGCAATAAATTGTTACATGCATGTCATTAATGAATTATCACCAAGTTTTACTGCAATAGAGAATAAATGTCATATGATTTAAGATTGATATTTGTGAAACCCTCAGAGCTATTATATTTGTTATCATCCCGGTTCAGTAGAAGTAATGGGTGACTACATCCAGAAGAGGGCAGTGAAGCTACATTACCAACTGTTGTAAAACACCAAACAACATGACATCAACATCGACTGAGCTGTTTGCTATGGAAGAAAAGTGATGTCACGAGGATCACTGTGATGTTCATTACATTACATTACATGTCATTTAGCAGACGCTTTTATCCAAAGCGACTTACAAAAGTGCATTTAAACGTTTGGGTACAAATAAGAGCTAGAAGTAAGTAAGAGCTTCAAGTAGATCAAACTATGAAGTGCTAGTCATAAGTGCGATGTACAAGTTTATGTTTTTTTGGGGGGGGGTTTTGTCTTCTTAGTCGAGGTAGAGTCGGAAGAAATGTGTTTTTAGTCGGCGTCGGAAGATGTGGAGGCTTTCAGCTGTCCGGATGTTGATGGGGAGATCGTTCCACCATTTGGGAGCGAGGACAGTGAACAGTCTCAAGTTCTGTGAGTGCCTCTGCGATCCTCTCAGTGAGGGGGCAGCGAGCCGGTTTGTCGATGCAGAGCGGAGTGGGCGGGCTGGGGTGTAGGTTTTGATCATGTCCTGGATGTAGGCTGGACCGGATCCGTTTGTAACATGGAACGCAAGCACTAGAGTCTTGAAGCGGATGCGAGCAGCTACAGGAAGCCAGTGAAGGGAGCGGAGGAGCGGTGTAGTGTGGGAGAACTTTGGTAAGTTGAAGACCAGTCGAGCTGCTGCATTCTGGATGAGTTGCAGAGGTCGTATGGCACATGCAGGAAGACCAGCCAGGAGGGAGTTGCAGTAATCCAAGCGTGAGATGACAAGAGCCTGGACCAGAACCTGTGCCGCCTTCTGGGTTAGAAGAGGCCGTATCCTTCGGATGTTGAGCAACATGTATCTGCAAGATCGAGCTGTTGCAGCAATGTTGGCAGTCTGTCCAGAAACTGCTTAATTTCACGGCACCTATGATTCTTGCCTCTGTCTCTGATCTTCTCCAGAGCTTTAATGCTGTTCTGTCTATAGAACGACTCGAGCGGTATCTCCGCCGCCTTCATGTGATTATCAACCGATCCGTTGCGGTCCTGCCGTTGGAAGTTTAGAAATTTCGCATTGTGAAGATATACATTATCTTCACAATGTATATGCTCTTTAGCCTCATTAAGAGGTTTACATTGACCTGGACTCAAACCTCCTCTTCATCCACTAACTCCACACCTTTCACAAACCACTTGCATGGTCCCCAAACCTTCTCAAAAAGTTCTTGTTTCCCTCTTTGTATATATGTTATTTTTTCCAAAGGAAAGGTAATTAACATTTGCCTGACCCAATGAGTGACACTTGCTATGCTGCACTTCTTCCAAAATAATGCAATAGATTTTTTTGCATGTAGAAGACACAAGTCTATCATAGTTTGTTCACTCTTTGTGATTTTTGGGGTAAAGTCCTAAAATAAAGAAAACTGGGCTTATCACAAGATCTTTTCTATTGCTTTTTTAATTTCTTCCCAAAAAGCTTTGACCTTACTGCAGTCACACACACAGTGGCATAGCGTCCCCTCTTCCCTCATACATTTTGTACATAAATCAGGAATATTACTGTTATATTTATTTCACTTAACTGGTGTGATATAAGTTCTCATTGTCCATTTATACTGTAACAATCTCAAACTCGTGTTGACTGATTGATCCCCAGTCCTCTGGAGAGATCTCTTTCCCCAGGTCTTTACTCCATACGTTTTTTTTACAATCTGAATTTTCTGATGAGCTAGACATCAATACATCATACATCTCTGAAATAGCACCTTTGCTTAAACTATCCTTAGACATCAATTTTTGAGGACTTAATTGTATACCATGAGATGGCACCAAATGATTTTATTAACTGTAGAAGAGCAGGGATTGTTTTGTTAAGGTGGGAGAGAAATAAGATAACGTCATCTGCATATAGAGAAAGTTTATGTTCTGTCTGGCCAATTGTTATTCCAACTATTCCCGTGTGCACACGTACAGCTATAGCAAATCGTTCAATCGCCAGAGTAATCAAGAGAGAATGCCCTGACATCCTCTCTTGATTGAGATCATTTCGTCCTGCTGATTTTCCTGCCTTCATGTCATCAACAGCGATGCTTATTTCCTCTTCTTTAAGATCTGCCTCTAGCATCTCTGCATATTCTTCGGAAATAGTTGGAATATCCAGCTTATCCAGAAATGTCTTTTGGGCCTGGGGATCGTCCCATTTGACACATGCTGTTGTTTGTATTGTATTATCTTTAAAATAATTATCTATTTCTGTTCCCACATACTTCACAAAATCAGCATCTTGTAACCATTTCTGACTCAGAGTCCATGTGGGTGGATCTCTAATAAGGTTCCTATCTGTGTATATCATACAGCACAGTCCGTGATCTGAAATTAATATACTACCATAGGAACAATCCTGTATTTTAGAGACCAATGATGCAGAGATTAAAAGTAATCTATCCGTGAGTATGTCTGATAAGTACTTGAGTGAAAGGAGTAGACAACATCATTAGGTTTCAAGTGTCTCCAGATGTCTAACAGATTTAACTCTTTAATGAAATGATGAATGGTTGTTCTACATCTATTATGAGTTTGATCAATACCTGTAGATCTGTCCCTGACTGTGTCTGGCGTACAATTCCAGTCCCCAGCAATTATATACTCTCCTGGGAGGGATGCAAGCGTGAGAAATACATTTGTAAAAAAGCTGGCTTCATCTGTGTTGGGGCCATATATATTAACCAAGTTCAAGTTTACTGAGAGCAGCGATCCCTGGATGACCAAATACCTACCAAGTTTATCCTCGATTACATTAGAAACCTGAAAGAGCACCGATCGGTGGATTAGTGTCACGACTCCCCTTGCCTGTGTTGTAAATGATGCAGCATAGACATTCCCCTGCCACCTCCTTCTTATTCTTATAATGTCCTCTTTTAAGGTGTGTGTTTCCTGCAAAAAAACAATTGTTTAATCGGTGTCTTTCAACTCAATCATAAGCTGTTTGATTTTCTTAGTTTTTTGTAAACCTCTGCAATTCCAGGAAGTACATTTAAGTTCTACTTTTTGAGACATTCCAAATAATATATCATGAGAATGAAAATGAAAATGACATATCTGAGAGGATGAACACATTTAAACCCTAGAACATTGATTAAACACACTGAACAGTAGAAAAACAATAACCAAGCTCATAATTCGCCAATGTTAAAATACTGACATTGTTGCAGCTTTTAATGCCATTATTTACTAAATGAACTTATTTCGTATTTACTAAAGAATGAAAAATAAGATAGAGGACAATGTTTGAGCTGAGCTCCATTGAAATAACAAAAATGATAGTACTTCTATTCTATTATCACACGGCCTGTGTACAAACATCTGCAGCAGCTTAATCAAAAACGTTCAAACTTAGTCACCTGCCTTTTTATGGCTCAACAGTTTATGCTCCTTTATGTAACAACAAACATCCCTGACTGGAGTATGTTGTATAAACCTGTGCAAACATTATTAACTACCAACATTCAAAATACTGATACACTAATGCCTTTAACGTTACCATATTGAGAAAGAAAAGAAAACAAACAACAGAGGATTTCACGTTTCGTTGGTTCCCTGTTTTAGTACCACAAATTAATTTGTTTCACAGTCTATTGTTGCACATTCCATTTTCCTGTGTGATCAACCTCACATGTGCAGGGATGTAAACACAAACATTCAGCTTACAGACCTGTTGCTTCCTCTGTCTCAGGCTTCAACATTTACTCCTGCAGCTTCTACTTTCACCTTGTTTATGAAGTGCTGCACCTCCGTCGGAGTGTTATCACCAGTTTGGCCGGGGGTATTATGCCGTGTCTGAGGCCCAGGCTATTTAGATTCAAGAAAGCAGTGCACCAGAATTAATGATGCATGCTCTTCTTTTGCTAATAGAACCATTGGAGTCCCACAGGGATCAATTTTAGGACCAATTTTATTTAGCTTTTACATTAATGACCTTAATCAGAGGAAGAGAGTGACCCTGCCCGGAGGAAGCCCGGGGCCCCCGCCTGTGGCCAGGCCCAGACGGAGGGCCCGTGAGCGAACGCCTGGTGGCCGGGTCTACCACGGGGCCCGGCCGGGCACAGCCCGAACAAGTCCTGTGGCGTCTTCATCGTCCTCCTGTGGACCCACCACCTGCACATGGGTGGCAGTGAAGGTCGGGGATCTCGACGCACTGGACCTGGGCGGCAGAAGCTGGCTCTGGGGACATGGAACGTCACCTCGCTGTGGGGGAAAGAGCCGGAGCTTGTGCGGGAGATGGAGTGCTACCAATTAGATCTGGTGGGGCTTACCTCCACGCACAGCCTTGGCTCTGGAACCACACTCCTGGATAGGGGTTGGAAGTTATTCTTCTCTGGAGTTGCCCAGGGTGTAAGGCGCCGGGGCGGGTGTGGGGATACTCACAAGCCCCCGGCTGAGCGCCGCTGTGTTGGAGTTTACCCCGGTGGACGAGAGGGTCGCCTCCCTGCGCCTTAGGGTTGCGGGGGGGAAAGCCCCGACTGCTGTTTGTGTTTATGCACCGAACAGCAGCTCGGAGTACCCGGCCTTCTTGGAGGCCCTAGATGGAGTCCTGCAAGGGGCTCCGTTGGGGGACTCCATAGTTCTGCTGGGAGATTTCATTGCGCACGTGGGCGACGAAACCTGGAGAGGCGTTATTGGGAAGAACGGCCTACCTGATCTAAATCAGAGTGGTTGTTTGTTATTGGATTTCTGTGCAAGTCATGGACTATCCATAACAAACACCATGTTCGAGCATAAGGACGCTCATAAGTGTACTTGGTACCAGAGTGTCCTTGGCCGAAGGTCGATGATCGATTTTGTGATCGTTTCATCTGATCTAAGGCAGCATGTTCTGGACACTCGGGTGAAGAGAGGGGCAGAGCTGTCAACTGATCACCATCTGGTGGTGAGTTGGGTCAGAGGATGGGGGAGGACTCTGGATAGACCTGGTAAACCCAAACGTGTAGTGCGGATGAACTGGGAACGTCTGGAGGATGCCCCTGTCCGAGAGGCCTTCAACTCTCACCTCCGGCGGAGCTTTTCCTGTATCCCTGTGGAGGCTGGGGACATTGAACCTGAGTGGGCAGTGTTCAAAGACTCTATTGTGAAAGCTGTAGTGGAGAGCTGTGGCTCCAGGGATTTGGGTGCCTCAAGGGGCGGTAACCCTCGAACATCGTGGTGGACACCGGTGGTCAGGGAAGCTGTCCGACTGAAGAAGGAGTGTTTCCGGGATATGTTATCCCGGAGGAATCCTGAGACAGTTGCAAGGTATCGACAGGCCCGAAGGGCGGCAGCCTCTGCTGTGGCAGACGCAAAGCAGCGGGTATGGGAGAAGTTCGGAGAGGACATGGAGAAGGACTATCGGTCGGCACCAAGGCGTTTCTGGAAAACCATTCGGGGCCTCAGGAGGGGAAAGCGGGGGACCATCCAAGCTGTGTACAGTAAGGATGGGACACTGTTGACCTCGACTGAGGAGGTAACCGGACGGTGGAAGGAACACTTTGAGGAACTCCTGAATCCGACATCTGCACCCTCTGTGGTGGAGGCAGAGAGGGAGGCTGATGGGGGATCATTGTCAATCTCCCTGAGGGAGGTGGTTAAACAACTCCACAGTGGCAAGGCCCCACGGGTTGATGAGATCCGCCCAGAAATGCTGAAGGCTCTGGGTGTGGAGGGGCTGTCTTGGATGACACGTCTCTTCAACATTGCGTGGAGGTCGGGGTCAGTACCGTAGGAGTGGCAAACTGGGGTGGTGGCCCCCTTTTCAAAAAGGGGGACCTGAGAGTGTGTGCCAATTACCGGGGCATCACACTTCTCAGCCTCCCTGGTAAGGTTTACTCCAAGGTTCTGGAAAGGAGGGTTCGACCGGTAGTCGAACCTCAGATTCAAGAGGAACAATGCGGATTCCGTCCTGGTCGTGGAACAACGGACCAGCTCTTTACTCTTGCAGGGATCCTGGAGGGGGCCTGGGAGTACGCCCATCCGGTCTACATGTGTTTTGTGGACCTGGAGAAGGCGTATGATCGGGTTCCCAGGGAGACACTGTGGGAGGTGCTGCGGGAGTATGGGGTGAGGGGGGCACTACTTAGGGCCATCCAATCCCTATACGCCCAAAGTATGAGCTGTGTCAGGGTTCTCGGCACTAAATCAGGCCTGTTTCCTGTGGGTGTTGGCCTTCGCCAGGGCTGCGCTTTATCACCAATCCTGTTTGTGATTTTCATGGACAGGATATCGAGGCGTAGTCGTGGGGGAGAGGGGCTGTGGTTTGGAGGGCTTGAGATCATGTCGCTGCTTTTTGCAGATGATGTGGTCCTCATGGCTTCGTCGGCCTGCGACCCTCAGCGCTCACTGGATCGGTTCGTGGCCGAGTGTGAAGCGGTCGGGATGAGGATCAGCACCTCTAAGTCTGAGGCCATGGCTCTTAGCAGGAAACCGGTGGATTGCCTTCTCCGGGTAGGGAATGACTCCTTGCCCCAGGTGAAGGAGTTCAAGTATCTCGGGGTCTTGTTCACGAGTTAGGGGACGAGGGAGCCGGAGATGGGCCGGAGAATCGGAGCGGCTGGTGTGTACTGCATTCGCTTTACCGCACGGTTGTGACGAAAAGGGAGCTGAGCCGGAAGGCAAAGCTCTCAATCTACCGGTCGGTCTTCTTTCCTATCCTCACCTATGGTCATGAAGGTTGGGTCATGACCGAAAGAACAAGATCGCGGGTACAAGCGGCCGAAATGGGATTCCTCAGGAGAGTGGCTGGCTTTTCCCTTAGAGATAGGGTGAGAAGCTCGGTCATCCGGGGGGAGCTCGGAGTAGAACCGCTGCTCCTTCACGTTGAAAGGAGCCAGTTGAGGTGGTTCGGGCATCTGGTGAGGATGCCTCCTGGGCGCCTCCCGAGGGAGGTATATCAGGCGCGTCCAGCTGGGAGGAGGCCTCGAGGTAGACCTAGGACAAGGTGGAGAGATTACATCTCCACTCTGGCCTGGGAACGCCTCGGGATCCCTCAGTCGGAGCTGGTCAATGCGGTTCAGGAAAAGGAAGTTTGTGGTCCCTTGCTGAAACTGCTGCCCCCGCGACCCGGCCCCGGATAAGCGGATGATGATGATGATGATGATGATGATGATGATGATTAATGACCTGCCTCTGATTTGCCCAGAAGTGCATATACAAATGTATGCTGACGACACAGTTATCTACACACATGCTAATGATAGAGATCAAGCTGTATCCTAACTCACTGCAGTACTACACAAAGTCTCAGACTGGCTAATTAGCAGCTGTCTGACTCTCAATGTCAGTAAAACAAGAGAAATGCACAGCAACAACCTGATATTTTTGTCAAAGGAGAAGGGATTAAAATTGTTGCATATTCATTGATTGACTTTTAAAAGCATATTAAAATGATATCCAGAAATGTTAGAGCTAGTTTAATTAATTTTAGACATATTAGGCATCAATTACCTATGCATGCTGCTAAATTGTTTATGCATTCAATGATCCTCTCACATCTGTCATGTTGCAGGTGTGGCTACACTGAAACCCTTGTATAGACTTTACAAACAGGCTGTGAAAGCGATAAAAAACCAAGACACTACCATCACTGTACCATTATAAAAAAGCATAACCTGTTGACCTTAAACACTTTTCTGGTTTTTGCTGACGTGCTCGATGTACAAATTGATGCATGAACTTGCACCACCACCACTCAAGCACTGTGTCACGAAGCATCAAGTCTGTTAGTGTTTTTGTTTGTGATTGTGTTAGTTTAGGTTTAAAGTCATGTTAAGTTCATGTCACTTTTGGTGTGGGTTTGATTTTCACTTCCCCTTTTATTTTGGTAAATGTCATGTCTTCCTGTCGTGTGGTTTCTTCAGTTGTTTTGACACATCTCCCCTAAATTCCCTCATGCACGTCACCTGGTGATCCTTTAGTAATCACTCACACCTGCCCTTGAGTCCCTCTCCCCTATATAGTGTCCCCAGTTCATTTGTCCTTTGCCAGTGCGTTGTTTATGCTCCTAGAGTTCACGTCAGGTCCCAAATTTGTTTTGCCTTAGCGCAAGCATCAAGTCAAGTCTTGTTTGTTCTCCTTCTGTAAAGGAGTGATGTTGTTTTTACATTTGATTCATTTCTATTTGAGCCCTACGGTGTTCGTCTCAGTATTCTAACCACATTTTATATCATCACCGTCTCTTGATCTGCTTATCCCAGCCTATACTTGTTTCCCTGAAACAGAAACGTTTGCTCAGGGGAAACAAAACCTTGACTCAGCAGTTACTTACTCCCTCTCCATTCAATCAAATCACATATAACAGGTTTTTATACAAACATAAGACGTCATCTCAGTCATGAGAGTCGTTTTCATCAAACAGAAACTGACTTTGGTCAAATGAAATGCACAGGGAGTCATTAATAAATAAATATACATATACCTGATTGATATAGATAGATATTATGTCGGCCTGTCAGATACATGACACCAGGGGGGTATTCCATCAAGCAGGCTAAAGGCAAAGCCAAGCTTAAATGGCCAAGTCTGGCTAAGATGAGTGAGAGTTCGGTTCCATCAAAGAGGCTGAGATTAGCTCCAACTCAGTAACCATGGAAACTATGACTCTGGCTAAGCCTCAACCATGGCTAAGCCATAACTGTGGCTCAGAGGGGTATTGCACAAAACCAAGATAAGGGATTAAGCCAGGATAGGTTGGTTATCCTGGCTGAATTTAGCCTCAAGTCGGTTGCATGAAAGCAGCTCAAACTTGACCCGGCCAAGTTACTATGGTGATTTATTCTCTGCAGTTAGCCTGCTCCAGACCAGGCTAACAGCCAGGCTAAAATTAATCCTAGTGATTCACCTGTATTTCCACCGTCAATCCCGTGAGGGATTAACATGTTTTACAACATGGCCATGGTCTTTCTAGGTATTTTGCATCATTTTAATTATCCTGTATTAAAATATTACATATATAGTCATATCTCATTTCATTTCAATCTGTTTTATATTGATTCAAGTGGTAGTATTATTACTAGTGTTATATTGCTATGCTAATGAAGGCTGCTTGTCAAATTGCCGTCAGAGGTTTCATAAATATAGTTGTGTTTTCAATGAAATCTGTGACGAGGTCAATATATATATATATATATATATATATATATATATATATATATATATGTGTGTGTGTGTGTATATATTATAGGTCCAACTCCCATTCACCTGTTCCCTCTTCATAATGGTTTGTCCTTTTTTGGAGGATGTACTGGATGAGGAAGCCCTAATCCTCAGACGAGCATTTAGGCATGAAAGCGTCTTCCGGGACAGGTCAGACCCATTGGCCTTTGGAGATGACTATCTCATTGAGAGATACAGATTCTCAGGTGATGGACTGAGACATTTATGTAGGCTGCTGGGTCCACAAATACAGCACCAGACGGCACGAAGCCATGCTCTCACTGTACCACAGATGGTCTGTGTTACATTGAGATGGTTTGCAAGTGGGAGCTTCCTTTATTCGGTTGGGGATGCAGAGAACCTCAATAAAGGAACCATTTGCCGCACAATAAGACGCGTTTGTCTGGCGCTGAAGTCCTTCAGCAACATATTCATCTCCTTCCTTGGCCACAGAAGACTCCTCTACATCAAGGAGGAGTTTTACAAGATTGCAGGTAAACTCAATTTCAATGTGCAACCATTAGTTTCTAATTTGATCAGTCACAGTTGGATACTCACTATTTTTTGTTACAGCTTTCTCTAACATCATTGGTGCAGTGGATTGCACACACATAAGGATCAAACACTCCTCAGGAGAACATGAGGGGGATTACGTTAACAGGAAATCCTTTCACAGCATCAATGTTCAGGCAAGAGTGATTTGTGGTTATTATGGCCTACATAAATTAATTCTGTGCATTTAATGGCCTTAATAGGTTACAACTTAACATTTCAGATGACCTGTGATGCTGACTGCCTTGTCAGCAATTTAGAGGCAAAGTGGCCTGGCTCAGTGCATGACACCAGAGTCTTTCGGGCTAGTCCAATTTACGAGTGGCTTTCACAAGGTAAGCCACACATTTTATTTGTACTGTAAGCACCTTGGACATCATGAGTATGTAACTCTGCCGTGTTATTTTCTAAATGATATGTTGTATTATCAGGCGAATTCTCTGGTGTGCTGCTGGGAGACAAAGGATATGCCTGCGAGGCATTCCTCTTGACTCGGTTGCGGACCCCCAAACCCCAACACAGCAGGCCTACAACCATGCACACAACAAAACAAGGGCTCGAATAGAGATGACCTTCGGCCTTCTGTTGATGTTGACTGGGAAAATGCTCCCATCTTCCCAGACAACATTAATGGCAGACTCGTCAGGGAGCAATATATTGCAAGTTTTTTCACTTCATTTTTGGATCTAGCCTATCTTTAGTTAATAAAATAAAGATCTTAAATGTCACTTTTTGCTGTGTGTGCATTTTGTTTAGCATTGGTGGTTCTCTTTTACATTCTACTTTACATTCATGAAAAAGGGAGGACACCACAATGTTTTCTCGTTGAATTGTTTTTATTTGTCTTGGTTGCTTAGATCCTGGAATAGAGAGAGCAAAAGCAACAAAGATTAAAACACTGTATTGCAGTTATGGTTACTGTGTGCACTGAAATACTCACTTCTCTTTCTAGTTTCTGGATTTCCAGTCGTTTATGCTCCTAGAGTTCACGTCAGGTCCCAAGTTTGTTTTGCCTTAGCGCAAGTGTCAAGTCAAGTCTTGATTGTTCTCCTTCTGTAAAGAAGTGATGTTGTTTTTGCCTGCCCTTTAAAGAGATAAATAAAGACTCTTGAATCATTCGTCATGTCTCCTGTCTCGTACGCTTGGGTCCAAGCAGTGTATTCACCGTTCCTAACACACTGGGTGTCACTCTGCAGGGACAATGTAAGGGTATCCAGGGCCTCAATAAGAAGCCATTGTTGCACCAAATTTAGGAAGACCACTTTTGGGCAACTCTGGTTGTATACATGGTCCCTGTCAACAAATTAATAAACTAAACTAAACTTTTTAATTACATTTGATTCATTTCTATTTGAGCCCTACGGTGTTTGTCTCAGTATTCTAACCACATTTTATATCATCACCGTCTCTTGATCTGCTTATCCCAGCCTATACTTGTTTCCCTGAAACAGAAACGTTTGCTCAGGGGAAACAAAACCTTGACTCAGCAGTTACTTACTCCCTCTCCATTCAATCAAATCACATATAACAGGTTTTTATACAAACATAAGACGTCATCTCAGTCATGAGAGTCGTTTTCATCAAACAGAAACTGACTTTGGTCAAATGAAATGCACAGTGAGTCATTAATAAATAAATATACATATACCTGATTGATATAGATAGATATTATGTCAGCCTATCAGATACATGACACCAGGGGGGTATTCCATCAAGCAGGCTAAAGGCAAAGCCAAGCTTAAATGGCCAAGTCTGGTTAAGATGAGTGAGAGTTCGGTTCCATCAACGAGGCTGAGATTAGCCCCAACTCAGTAACCATGGAAACTATGACTCTGGCTAAGCCTCAACCATGACTAAGCCATAACTGTGGCTCAGGTTTCCGTTCCATCAATCTGAGCTTCAACCCTGTTCCACCAAGGTGGCTAATGTGAATGCCAGCCAAGTAACCATGGTAACTTATGCTGCCAGGCAAACCTGGGGGGTATTCCATCAACGTAGCTAAGAATTGCCAGACTTAGGTGTAAGCTTGAAGCTTGACTAAGCTCCACCTCCAAATCTAGCTCCAAGCCGTTCCATCAAGTGAAATCAGCTGGCTCCACTTGACGCTTAGTCAAGTCTCACCTGTTAAGCCTCAACTTGTGCACGCCCACAGGGAAAATAAAAAGCCCATTCTAGTCGAGCGCGGAAACTGAAAAATGCCGAAAAACAAGGGAAAAGAGCGTGCAGAGATGTTCTCTGCAGCGGAGCAAACCCTCCTCATGGAGGTATATGACGATTACAGCCACATAATCCGAAAGAAGGGCAATACCGCGGCAATCAATAAAGCGAGGGATGTGGCGTGGCAGAATATTGCAGACAGGCTGAATGCGTAAGTGACAAAGAAAATGAAGTATTTCAGCATCATCATGTTATAAATCCTCCATCAAAGGGACAAAATATATAGAGACAATAATCTACCAATTGATTTCTTGATGGTTTTAAACTAATCAATTACGTGGATCTATTAATGCAACCAAACCCTAAAATGAAAAGGAAAATCCCCAAAGAACAAAGAGACAACCCTAATAAGTAACATTCATATGAACATAATTAAAATAGCATTATTGTTTCACTGCAATTTATGTGAAATTCTCCATATTTGATCATTTGGCAGCCCTAGTGGTAATGTTAGAACGTGATATTCATCACATTTATCAACTGATTGTTATGCAAATCGATGGGATAGCTTTCATTTATTTCCTGCATGGCCAATTGTATAGAATTGATATCATTTTCATTTAAGCCTGTCATTTTTACATGCTGTATTTTGTCCCAGATGCTATATGTTGAATTGTTGTATTTTCATCTTATTTTATGTAAAGCACTTTGAATCACCTTGTGCTAAAATGTGCTATATAAAGTTGCCTTGCCTACATTTTTGATAATAATAGGCTACATTTAATCAACGTATTTTACATGACTCATCACATTTATCATACAATTGATGGTAGATTATTACATGAAGAAATGCAATGTTGGTTATCATTCTATAGGAAATAATCATATGACAGATCTATTGATTATTCATCTAAAATCATTTTAGCAAATCAAGCAATTCAATGGAGACGAGGACCCCTATTACAGTAAGTGAATGCAGGTGACAGCAAATCAATCATCTATCGCCTATCAATCGGAGGCCCTAACCCTTGTTACATCAAAACAATGATGATCTCTTTAAATTTCCTTTTATTATATTTTTTGCTAATTAGTTTAATTTTGTATTTATTTGTGTCTTGTTTTTTATTATATTTTATTTGGGTGATAATGTTCTTTAATGTTCTTAAATGTACTTAATATTATATAATATATAATATATAATTATTAGTATAAATAATTTCTTGAATACATTTTATTATATAGTTTATGTTTTACATATTATTTTATCATTCCATGACAGTTGTGTGTCTCTGTTTCTGTCTATTGGACATTCTTTGATCATAGATGGTGCTAAGCTTCACTTTTAGCCTGCTAGGCTTTACCATAGCCATTGGTGGAACAGGGTGAAGGCTTTATGGCAGGTGTTAGCAGAGTCAGTTTCCATGGTTACTGAGTTGGGGCTAATCTCAGCCTCTTTGATGGAACCGAACTCTCACTCATATTAGCCAGACTTGGCCATTTAAGCTTGGCTTTGCCTTTAGCCTGCTTGATGGAATACCCCTCTGGTCTGTCTCAGGCTAAAAGTGAAGCTTAGCACCATCTATGATCAAAGAATGTCCAATAGACAGAAACAGAGACACACAACTGTCATGGAATGATAAAATAATATGATAAACATAAAATATATAATAAAATATATTAAAGAAATTATTAATACTAATAATTATATATTATCTATAAGTACATTAAAGAACATTTTCACCCAAATAAAATATAATAAAAAATAAGACACAAATAAATACAAAATTAAACTAATTAGCAAAAAAATATAATAAAAGGAAATTTAAAGAGATCATCATTGTTTTGATGTAACAAGGGTTAGGGCCTCTGATTGATAGGAGATAGATGATTGATTTGCTGTCACCTGCATTCACTTACTGTAATAGGGGTCCTCGTCTCCATTGACACAAATAAATGCTATGATAAAATAAAAAATTAGGGCCTTGATTGATAGGAGATAGATGATTGATTTGCTGTCACCTGCATTCACTTACTGTAATAGGGGTCCTCGTCTCCATTGAATTGCTTGATAAAATAAAAAATTATTCTAGATAAATAATAACTTTTTTTTACAATCAATAGATCTGTCATATGATTATTTCCTATAGAATGATAACCAAGATTGCATTTCTTCATGTAATAATCTACCATCAATTGTATGATAAATGTGATGAGTCATGTAAAATACTTTGATTAATTGTTATTATTATTTAAAAAATGTAAATGTAAATGTAGGATTTAAAGTGCTTCAAAGTGATTCAAAGTGCTTTACATAAAATAAGATGAAAATACAACAATTCAACATATAGCATCTGGGACAAAATACAGCATGTAAAAATGACAGGCTTAAATGAAAATGATATCAATTCTATACAATTTGCCATGCAGGAAATAAATGAAAGCTATCCCATCGATTTGCATAACATTCAGTTGATAAATGTGATGAATATCACGTTCTAACATTACCACTAGGGCTGCCAAATGATCAAATATGGAGAATTTCACATAAATTGCAATTAAACAATAATGTTATTTTAATTATGTTCATATGAATGTTACTTATTAGGGTTGTCTTTTCCTTTTCATTTTAGGGGTTTGTTGCATTAATAGGTCCACATAATTGATTAGTTTAAAACAAAAACCATCAAGAAATCAATTGGTAGATTATTGTCTACATATATTTTGTCCCTTTGATGGAGGATTTATATAACATGATGATACTGAAATACTTCATTTTCTTTGTCACTTACACATTCAGTCTGTCAGCAATATTCTGCCACGCCACATCCCTCGCTTTATTGATTGCCGTGGTATTGCCCTTCTTTGGGATTATGTGGCTGTAATCCTCATATACCTCCATGAGGAGGGTTTGCTCCACTGCCGAGAACATCTCTGCACGCTCTTTTTTTCCCTTGTTTTTCGGCATTTTTCACAGTTTCGGTGCTCGACTAGAATGGGCTTTTTATTTTCCCTGTGGGCGTGCACAAGTTGAGGCTTAACAGTTGAGGCTTGACTAAGCGTCAGGTGGAGCCAGCTGATTTCACTTGATGGAACGGCTTGGAGCTAGATTGGGAGTTGGAGCTTAGTCAAGCTTCAAGCTTACACCTAAGTCTGGCAATTCTTAGCTACGTTGATGGAATACCCCCCAGGTTTGCCCGGCAGCATAAGTTACCATGGTTACTTGGCTGGCATTCACATTAGCCACCTTGGTGGAACAGGTTTGAGGCTCAGATTGATGGAACGGAAACCTGAGCCACAGTTATGGCTTAGCCAGAGTCATAGTTTCCATGGTTACTGAGTTGGGGCTAATCTCAGCCTCTTTGATAGAACTCATATTAGCCAGACTTGGCCATTTAAGCTTGGCTTTGACTTTAGCCTGCTTGATGGAATACCCCCATGAGTTAATGTGTGTTATGATTTGGCGCTATACAAATACAATTGAATTGAACTGAATTGAATGAACAAAAGAGAAACGACGTCAACGAGAAAACGAGAAACAAAAGAGAAACGACGAAAGAGAAATGACGACAAAAGAGAAACGTCAACAAAAGAGAAACGATAAAACAAAGAGAAATAAACGTAAACAAAAGAAACGCAAAGAAAAGAAAGACGAAAAAAACGAACAAAAGAGAAACGAAACGAAACGAAAAAGAGAAAACGAGAAACAAAAAAGAGAAACGAAAGAGAAACGAAAAAGAGAAACGAAAAAGAGAAACGAAACAAAAAAGAGAAACGACGTAAACGAAAAGAGAAACGACGAAAGAGAAATGAAAACAAAAAAAAGAGAAACAAAACGACCAACAAAAGAGAAACAGAGAAACGACATCAACAAAAGAGAAACGAACAATAAAGAGAAACGACAAAAGAGAAACGAAAAAAAAAGAGAAAACAAAAGAGAAACGACGCCAACAAAAGAGAAACGAAAAGAGAAATGACAAACAAAAGAGAAACAACGAACAAAAGAGAAACGACGAAAGAGAAACGACGTAAACAAAAGAGAAACGACATCAACAAAAGAGAAACGACGTCAAAAGAAAAAAAAGAGAAACGACGAAAAAAGAGAAACGACAAAGAAGAGAAACGACAAAAGAGAAACGAAACGAAAGACGAAGAGAAACGACGTCAACAAAAGAGAAACGACGTAAAGAGAAATGACGTAAACAAAAGAGAAACGACATCAACAAAAGAGAAACGACGTAAACAAAAGAGAAACGACGTAAACAAAAGAGAAACAACAAATGCTTCAGTGAAGAAACAACAGCAGTGCTATTAGAAGGTGTTACCATTAATAATTACAAACACCAAACGTGGCCTTGCGTTCAGGATGGTTGCTAATGATAAGCCAGTCTATCCAGAAACTATAGTTTATATACTAATATTTTGAAGTTTATTGATAAGTGAAAGATCGATAACCCCCGTGCTTATGTGTGGGCGTGTAGGATCTTTCCAGTACCAGCACAGCCTTCGATTAAGTTTCTGGTAAACTGGTTATCTCTGAGATTAGAGGTGAGGTTTTGGTTTCCAAATAACTGGCAGTCAAGTATAGCTACACAAACCTGTGTGTGTATGACGTAAATGCGTCCATCCAAACATATTTGTCATTTCACTGAAGTTAAAGGGCGTAACTGCTGAGTCACGGTTTTGTTTCAGGAGAAGCAAAAGTAACAGACTCCCTCATAAAAGCGTCTCCGCTCCTCACCCAAAACACTGCTGCACAAACTGCTGCTGACGATACAACAGTGATCCCAAGTCTAATCCAACTACAACCAGACGAGCTGACCACAGAGGCCAGGAAACAACTCAGGATGAGGTGAATTCATATTATTATTATTGTTATTATTATTATTATCATTATTAATAATAAGGAATATCAGAGATGGTGTGGTTTAGAAACGTTTTAGAAAGTGTTTATGGGCAGAATCATTATTTTTACTTTACTATGTCACTAATTATAACTTAGTGGTATAAACCAGTTCCACCTATTAAGATATTTCTGTTCATTATTAGTGATATAACTTTTTTGGATGGTTATTCTTCTGTCCTAATGCATGTTTAAAATGGCATCTTTTGCTGGGGTTTTATGACACAATACTTATTATGATCTTTTTGAATCTTTACTCGAATTAAAACAGAGGAAAACTAAAACTATTATAACCTTGGTGCAGACACAGAATGCAGACGGACCAAACGCTGTTTTGTTTATCATTTATTAAACTGTGTTATATTTTCCATGATGGGAAAAAAGAGAAAAGCGTTCGTATGTCGGCCATTGGGTGCCCCAATTCTTAAAGATTGGTTGACATTCTTCTTCATTTGCATAGTTCACATCTCAGGCCGATCCGTCTGTTTGGGAGGCTGCAGAAATATTGTGGTGCATTACAGCAGCCTCCATGAAGCAAGGCCCTTGCCTAGAGGAAAACCCTTATGACTTTTATTCCCAAGCACTTACAAAAAACAATCAATCAATTAATATTGATTGTTATGGCACTTTAAAATATCTGCAAGGCAATAACATAAATAATGAAAGCGCACAACTAGAAAGAACAGACAGAAAGTGTCACCGTGCTACTGAATATTAAAAGCCTCTCTAAATAAATGTGTTTACTTTTAAAAGTACTCTCAGATCAGTAACTGAACACAGGGGTCGTAGAAATATGGACAGTATATTTAATTTCTGCCAATAAATAAGAGATAAATGTAAAATTGCCACTCTGAGAATATTCTGTCAACATAGTGACAACGTTTTAATGTCTTAAATTAAACTCCACCAGCGCCGCACAGAGTGAGACTACGCTGGAGGCCAAACTGAAAAAGCTGCAGTGCCACTTCACCTGGGACCTGGATGGCAACCAGTCCATACTTTTAGACCTCAGGGAGATGCTGGAGGACATCGGAACTGATGAGGGAAACTGTTGGCTGGGTCACATTTACAACCTGCAGGGCTACATCCACTTCCAGCTGGGAACCAATGAAGCCAACGAAGCCAGGAGTTTCTTCAGCATGGCTGCAGAAGCTCTAAACCGAACAAGAGACGCAGACAGGGGTCCATGGCTGCTGGTGAACTATGGAAATCTGGCTTGGCTGCACTATCGCCAAGGTGAGGAAACAGAGAGTCAGGCTTACCTGTCAAAGGTCGCTGCTCTGAAGGAAGAATTCCCATCTCCATCACAGGACGAGCTGCACCCAGAGATCTGTGCTGAAAAAGCCTGGACTCTGCTGAAGTTCAGCAGAGAACACAAGGTACTGGCAGGCGAATACTTCCAGAAAGCCATCGGGATGCAGCCAGACATGGTGGAGTGGCAGACCAGCCATCTGATAGGGTGGGCCAGTCTTCATAAGCACGATAAGAACCAACTAGGGGCAGACTTCATGGAGAGAATGCAGAATGCCAAGGAACAGGATCCAGACAACCTGTACCTTGCTGCAGTGTACCTTAGGCGGCGTGCCAGCAGAGGAGAAGATGTTAATGATGAAGTGAGTGAGTTGGCAACAAGGATTTTGGGAAATCCCGTCAGCAGCTACAGTGGAATCAAAGTGATACTACGGATTTACAGAAGCGATGACTCTTTTGACAAAGCTACAGCCTTGGCAGAGGAGGCTCTCCAAAACCATCCAGACAAACGCTATCTGAAAAGATGCCTGGCACTCTGTTACAGGTGGAAGATCAATTCAATGGATCACCCAACACCGCAAATGATAGATAAAGTGATCAGTCTCCACAAGCAGGTGATTACTCTTTACCCACATTCTTCCTTAGTCAAGAGAATGGACCTTGCAAGTGTGTACGCACAGTCCCCTCATGGCCTGGGTGAAGCTGAGGCCATATACCAGGAGCTGTTCGAACGTGACCTGGAACCTGCAAACAAGCAGGTCCTTTACAACGCGTATGCGAAATTTCTAAACTTCAAACGGCAGGACCGCAACAGATCGGTGGATTATCACATGAAGGCGGTGGAGATACCGCTTGAGTCGTTCTATAGACAGAACAGCATTAAAGCTCTGGAGAAGATCAGAGACAAAGGCAAGAATCATAGGTGCCGTGAAATTAAGCAGTTTCTGGACAGACTGTGAACATCACAGTGATCCTCGTGACATCACTTTTCTTCCATAGCAAACAGCTCAGTCGATGTTGACGTCATGTTGTTTGGTGTTTTACAACAATAAATTGTGACATGCATGTCACAATTTATTGCATTATATTTAAGAACGAATGCTGCTTACACTCTGTTTTTGAGAAGTAAAAATATTGCTGTATTGCTTTATTTGTGGTGTAATCTGATTAAAGATTTTACCACTCTGATGTTTTCTGGCCCAAAAGTTCTTCATATTTTCATTCTCAAATTGTTTTTTAAATCGGATTTTCAAAAAAAATCAGACGGTGGCATTCGTACAAAATAAATGAAAATTATTGCCATTGTAGGTCATAAATGTCATTTAAAAAAGGTTGTTTGTTTGTAATCTTGATACCTTTTGGTCAATTATGTTAACAAAACATGTTAGGTTTCTAACTGTTGAACTATTTTCACCCATTTACGTGCATTTATATAACATTTCCCATATAAAATAATCACCTTTAAAATAAAACTAGCTCTCTTCAGCTATGACGTCATCGTGGCGTCACTTTCCAAAATGGCGACATTAGCGTAGCAACACCGCTGCTAGAAGAGGCTCCATTCTGTTTTCTTAACGTGTATTGATGGACGTGAAGCCCCAGAACAATTTAGTAACTTAGTATCTCGCTAACTAACCGGTTTACTAATTAACTCGACCGTGTAAGTGTTGCGTATTTAGTCAGACTTCTCGCACTAATCCGTGTTAGCCCCGTTAGCTTGTGATGCTAGAATGGAGCCGATTCGGCGTCTACGTGTACAATCACTGGCCACTTTATTAGGTACACCTGTAAACCGGTTTTTAATATAAAATGGCTAAAATTGACAATGCGGGAAAAATCAGTTGCTCTTAGTTTTAACAGTTTGAAAGGACAGAGATATATTTGCCTGGAAACCTGGAATATCGACCACTATCAGTCCGATACTTGTTGACAACACCACCCCACCACCTACACCCATTTCAAGCAATTTCAAAGACAATAATAATTCTCATCTCGTCCCGTAAAATGCTGTCGCTGATCTTTGTCTCTTTCTATAATATACAATGGTTTATTGTTCGAACAATATACAGTATAGTACATACTGTATATTTGAGATGAATAGGTCCTTGGCAGAAGTGGATCCCTGACCTGTTGCCATATGTTGTGAACCCGATCATTGAGATTTGACCCCATCTCCGGCTGTTCAGACTACTTTCATCCACAGTGTTTAATAACAGCACAATCTCTCCTCATGTCGACCTGAGCTTGAGGTAGAACTCGTGTTCAAATCCTGTAAATGAACCACGTCCCTCAGTTCGTCTGTCATCTCCAGCTAACATGATAAACATTCAGTTTTCAATTCACTGGTGTGGCAGCACCACGCTGAGATATGTGACAGTGACCGTTCCATGTCTGTATTTACACCGTCACTGTTGTAGCAACAATCCTTTCAGAGCTCACACCTGCTGAGGAGAAGATGTGGAGCACGTTGACTGATAAAGAAATGAAATGAATTCTTCTGAAGAGGTGAGCACTGTACAGAAAGACTTGGAAAGAGAATGATGCATATGGATGATGTTGTTTCCTCAGTGGCAACAGAGGGCGCTAAATCACAGCCTTATGTCTAAACAGCCATATTACTATCCTTAACCAATATTTAAACAAGTTAACAGCCAACTGTCAGTTAATCATGAGTCATAATAAGCAATAGGAACTCATGCCTTTTTCTCACTTTTTCATTTTAAAGGGGACATATTAGGCACATTAGTCATTGACTACCAACAGAGACACAAAGGAAAATTGGACACCAAATAAAATCTACACCTTCTTAAGTCTTTAATATCTTTAGAATATGTTGACTGCCACTCTGACTCCACTTGCCTTGGAGTTCTCCTCAGTTGAAACAGGAGGACAAAGAAGAAAGTAGACCCCATCAGTGTCAGTGCTGTGGGAAATGTTTCCGTTGGATTTGCAGTATGAGAAGACACAAAGTCACCCACGACGCAGAGAAACTCCATCACTGCGAGCTGTGTGGCAGCAGTTTCAGCCAACTGTACAATCTTCACCCGTATACTCACCCGGAAGAGACGGCGTACCGCTGTGACCAGTGCGGGGAGGATTTCAGCGAGCAGAGCTCCTACAGAAAACACCTGCGTGACCACAATGGACCGTACCAGTGTGTCCAGTGTGAAAAGACTTTCACGTATTTCAGTATATACAAGATACACATGCGGATCCACACCAAAGAGAAGCCATACTACTGTGACCAGTGTGGGAGGAGTTTCTCCCAGCTCGGGAACTACGAGAAGCTCGGGAACTACAAGTCACATCTACTAGCCTGTCGCCTCGTTCCACAAGGAACGTGGCTTTGTGGACCTTTGACGTTAGTTAGATAAAGGGTACCGCAGACACTTTGATGTCATTGATAGAGGGATTGGGAGACATGTACATGTACATATTTCCTTTGACAGTGGGAGTGAAAGACAGTTATGGGCAACTTGTACGGTTTTGTCGCTTCACGGTGAGCTGTGAGGGCTACAACCACCCCAATGATGCCTACATCCTGAAGGGCTCCTGTGGACTGGAGTACTCCCTGGAACTGACTGAAGACGTATTAGATGTGGCCTCATCTGTACCTTTCCTGATGAACTCACATGATGATTGTTGTTTTTATCTAAATTAACTTGTTTAGTTGCATACTTCTAGTCTAATTTTGATTAATATTGATAACAACTGTTAGAATGACAATAGGAGGAGGTCATGCACATATAGATTTCTGTGTAAATCTCACTTTGTTGTTGTTCTGAGCAGACCAGTGCTGAATACCATTACGTGTGACAGATAGTTCAACTGTTCTTTCAACCGCAATAGCGGAGTATATTCCGGTATTTCCACTTGACGCACGCTATGGGGCATTAGCCAAATGCTTGTCGGATCCACAACAAAAACATGAGCGGGAGTTTGCATCAGGAGCATAACTGGCGGTAGCAGATGCAGATGATCCCGATCGTGCATTTGTGTATGGCTGTCTAGTTTTCACTTTGCCTTGTACTTGGACTGCATGCACAGGCAAGCTACTTTTAACACTAGTCATGCACTTCACTTGTTCTCCAGCTGACGAGTGTTAACGTTTCTTTTAGCCGGGAAAGACGCTGCAGCAGTCATGTTAAAAATTAAATAGAAAACTCTGTAGTGCAAAAGTTACGTGAGTAAGTTCCTCGTCGCCAATTTGTTATGTTGCAAGCAGTAGGAAGCACAGGAGGCCGACTTTATGGTTCAGGTAAGTATATTGAATACAAAGGTTGTAAACACGCAGCACAGTAAGGAAGGTATAGCTTCCTGGACGATCTCTACACATCTCTTCTTCGCCTTCCCCTCTAGTACCACCACACGCTACATAACAGTGGTGGTGTAATTCAGAATGTGGACACAACAAAGTGTGTGTGCGTGTGTGTGTGTGTGTGTGTGTGTGTGTGTGTCGCAATTCCCTGGTGAACAGGAGCTCTATCCCTTATATCAAAATATCCAACCAGAACACAGACACTTTACATATCCATTGAAACTTACACACGAATACTATTTCCGTCTGAGAACCTTTTATTCACCATGAGCCACCTTGACCGGTCTACTTCCTGCACTGAGACCATCAGACCTACACACTTCAAAGGAGAGACAGTGTTTACACCTCAGAGTGGTGGGAGACGGTCCCCAACTGATGAGGTTTGAATCTCGGTGATTAATTCATTTACAGATGATTAAGAGCAGAATATACAGACAGTAGAGTGGTGACGTTTCATCTGGGGAAAACCTCCTCTTGTCTCCAGGGTGCGGTGTGACTGTCTTACAGAATCAACCTTTAAAACTTGGAGAGAGAGAGATTGACTCACAAGCTCCTCCCCCTCCTTCCAAACACTCAACTGCTTTATTTCTGCAACATAAACCAGTCACATAAAACATCCCACATAAAGCTGCCTGTGATTATACACTTGGCCAGTAGGTGGTTTCGTGTGCACGTGAAGCTTCGAGAAATGAACCCTTTCTCGAACCAATTGCCTCATGAGGCTTCATCTCACCATCACCACCCACAGCGTAACACTTTGCTTCTGAGCGCTAAGCAAAATGCGCGGCATTAAGTGTAACACTGACTTCCGCTGTGGACTTTCAAAATAAAAGACACAATGGTGCGGTTGTAGTCCCAAGTTTAACAGGAATTTAACAATAACAAAACTACGTAATATATTTATAAACAGTATATATATATATATATATAATATTTACACTGTTACACACACACACACACATATATATGTATGTGTGTATGTTACAGTGTAAATAATTACGTAGTTATGTTAGACTGAAATAAAATAAAAATAATTGAGCTAAAAAAAGTGAATGTAAGAGCTAAAAGAGCGTATGTGAGAGATAAAAAAGGAAATATGGCCTACATGGCATACTTCGGGTCTGTACTGTATCTAACGTCATTAATGTGTTAGCAGGTGATAAATGTGAGAGAGTAAAATGAGTCTTGCACTTGAATAAACCTTCTTATCCTTATTCAGTGTGTAACATCTGCTTCAGACAGCCAAGCATAACAATATATCGGTGGTGGGTGAGGTAAAATGGTTATAATCAGACTCCCTGTGGTAACACTTACACAGTCCCGAGAGAGGGGATATCGTTGACCACAGCCAGCCGGAGATCAGAGCTGCTGGACAGTACAGTTGCTGGCTATTTGACCAAGATTCCCCACTCCTTACCCACTAACCTGTACACTACTGTTCAGTCAGTCATCATCTAACCGCTTTATCCTCCACCAGAGGGTCGCGGGGGGGTGCTGTGCCAATCTCAGCTTCATCGGGCGATAGGCGGGGTACACCCTGGACAGTTCGCCAGTCCATCGCAGGGCCACACACAGATAGAAACAAACAACCATTCACTCTCACACTCACTCCTATGGTCAATTTAGAGTGTCCAATTTACCCAATCCCCACACTGCATGTTTTTGGACTGTGGGAGGAAGCCGGAGAACCCGGAGAGAACCCACGCACACACGGGGAGAACTCCATGCAGAAAGGCCCTTGTTCCAACTCCATGCAGAAAGGCCCTTGTTCCAACCAGGGCTCGAACCCGGGTCTTCTCGCTGCAAGGCGAGAGGGCTAACCACTACACCACCGTTTGGCCCCACTACTGTTCAATTCAATTTTATTTGTATAGCGCCAAATCATAACATACATGATCTCAGGTCTCTGTACATAGACAACATGAAGGAGAGCAGAGAACACAACAGTTCACACAATGAGCAAACACTAGGCATCAGTGGAGAGAAAAAAACTCCCTCTTAACAGAAGAAGAAATCTCTGACAGAACCAGACTCAGAGATGTGCGGTCATCTGCCTCGACCGGTTGGGGTGAAAGGAAAAATGGGGGACAGTGGAGAGGTGGGGGACATGCACACCCTAAGTTTGCAGTTAAGCTAGCCAATAGGGTTAGTAGTGATGTGTCATTAGTGAACGATTCGTTCAATATGAGCTAATCTTTTATATGAGTCGTCTCAGTGAGTGATTCGTTCATTTTCATGCAGTACCTCCGTTCGCCACATGGCAGGTAGCTGCATAAACTCAGTCAGCAGGACAGGAAACAGAAATGATTACTCACTCAACTGTGCGTCTGTCCTCAGGTCCTCGTTCATTTGTCACGTGACAGCTGTCGCTCAGCTACGGCGCTGTGGACTGAGAGAAACCAACACGGAAATTAATGATGTCTAATTTGTGACGTTCATTCATTTGTCACGTGACACCCGACATACATTATTTATTCATGAAAACATAATGAATTAGTGGTCTTCGGTTCTTGTAGATGTGTATAGAGTTATTGTGTATATAATGTAAAGTGTGTTTGTAAATAGATACTTTAGAAAAGTATATCAACATGTTGATTTTGTGTTATATTCTGCCACAAAATAAAATATCATAATACATTATTCATTCATGAAATCATAATTAATCAGTGGTTTCCGTTCTTGTAATCGTTTAAATTTGAATTGTATCATTTTAATTCAAACTCCTGAACTTTAATAGCTCCTGTACTTCATCTACTCTGCTTTTTTGCTCATGTTCAAAACTTTCTGCACATATCTGTGTACTCTGACATGTCGGGAGAAAAGTAATCCTTTAATGAGAATTCTTTTTTCTTAGTCTAAATGTTAAATGTTAAAACTAAATGTTAACTTCAGAGCGTCTGATAAAGTGCAGCTCACACAGACCATGTTTGCATCTCGGTTTAAAGACCACTCTGTCACACACGGTCAGCGTTCACACTTGACAGCACAAGAGGGGGTTCACTTGGTTACAGTCACAGCATACGCCGGTGTCGCATCGAGTGACTAGCTACAGCGCCACCCGCTGTAAAAATGAACGTAATGACTCAAAAAAAGATTTGTTCAATTTACTGTCTAAGAGTAAAAGATCTGAGTCAGTAAAAAGAGTCAAACTTCCCATCACTATTAGACAGAGTCTGTCCAGCGTGTCTTTCACTTCAACTAAAATTGTACACGTCTGGACTTCCTTGCAGCAAAAGCAATCTGATCCCTGCTCTGACCCTGAGGTCACCCGTCATGTGATTCAGCAGCACCACATTTTAGGAACATTATTGTTTATTCATTTGTTAATATTTATTATTTTCAAGAGAGAACACACAAATGAGGGCGACTGGGAATAGAAATTTTTTATTTTCATTGTTTTAAAAGTCATGGAGGAACTAATATTTTTAATGACCTGATTCTAGTGATTCAGTCACACTGAAAACAACTGCTTTCCAAGTCACTAGTCATTCGTTTGTGTGTCGCGTGTAAAACAAAGTCACAGCAGTTTCATGCAGCCGTGCGGTGATGACTCCGTCCATGTTGAGGAGGTACTATGTTACAGTTGGAAACCAACCTGAACCGTGCCGAGGCAAGGCGAGGCGAGGCGAGCTGGGACCATAGGTGGAAAAGGGGCTTTAGGTCTGCGATATATCGTTCCATCTCTGTGGATCTAAAGTGCACAGTGAACTCTTTACAGTTTGAAAACAGCACTGGTGCCGTTCATTTTTGCATAAGCTAAACAAAAGGTTGCGAGGTGTCTGGAGTGTGGATACACGACCCGAGTCAGTTTGGCATCTGTCGATTTGGACCAGGTTGGGACAAAAATCCAGAAATGATTGTTGGCTTTGGTCACATCAGGTGACATTTTGTCATTTCAATTTATTTTAGTGAATTAAAGTAAAATGGGGGGTGAATTTAAATGGTTTAATTTTTTGAAAATTCAGTGTAAACATTTGACCTGGATGACTGAAGCAATCCACGGTGGATGTTTTGGCATAATAATAAAAGCTAATAAAGGCTAACAACCACCGTGACGGACGAGAGTATTGAGGCATGTTGGGTTCGGGTGGGGCTTGACACCTTTGTTGAGTTTGGTCAATATTATGGCAGTGTTAAAAAGAGTTGCCAGGACTGTGGGTGGCGCTGTAACGCCACACCAAAGACTTTCACAACCGTGACTCTCTTACTTTATTTTCCAAACCCTGAGCTGTCCCTGGAATGTGCATCCTGGTCATCTTCAGCTCGGACACCTCCAGTGTGTCTTTCTGTCACACATCACCCCTGACATCCTGCTCTTCCCCTTTCTTGCTTTGAAAGGTTAACTCCAGGTATTTCAACTCATCCACCTTTGCTACCTGAGAGTGGATCGTTCATTTTGGCCTTTGACAATTTGTTTTGCCGTGACAACGACCTTAAGCCGGCATATGCTGGCTAACGTGAACCCTGATGACAACAAAAACACATCAATTCAAAGCTTTTAAAAAGTGAGTCTGCAATGTACTGTATCAAAGAAATGTCAAAAAATGTCAAGACGTGATTGGCCAAAAAATAAAGAAGAAAAATGAAAAAGAAGAAGTTAAAAAACTAGTGTAAAGTAGTATAAAGGAGGCACGAACATATCATGAAGCACTCAAATGTCAAAAAATATCCTTAGATTATAAAGATAATAAAAAGTATTAGTATAGTAAGAATATGGTATAAGTGAGCATAAGTAAGCAAAAAGTAGCAAAAAAACAATGTCACAAGGCATGAAAAAGTAAAAGAAAAAACAACTTAACAAGGCATAAAGTGTCAAATAAATAAGCAGTAAAATAAAAAATGCCATTGCGTTAAATAGGTCAGAATATCATTGTACATTAGAAGAACAAAAAAGGAAAAAAAAAAGTGCATTGTCCAGATTTCTGCTGGCTGGTCTTCCCAGCTCAATGCTCCCTTCTGGAAAGGGTGACCAGAACAAGTACGGCGGGCACAACTCGACTGTCTTTCTGTAGGTTTATTCCACATACATAGTTAAGCAGACGTCAGTTAGCAGTTAGTCAGTTAGAAGTTGGAAGTTAGACAGTACCTTGTTGGTGGTAGAAGTTAGACAGCATCCTTTTAGCTACTAACTACAGTCAGTTAGACAGTCAATCAGGTTATAAAACCGACAAGTCGTACAGGTTCTGATGATAGATGGATTTACAAAGGCGCATACGAAAGCAATACATAACAAAACATGGCTTTGACGATGCACCTTAAAGGCACTTTAAAGGCAACGGTGCTTTGATACCAGTTACAACAATGAACAGATAAATAGAATGAAAGACAAATAGCTTTGCCTGCTAGAAAGTTCTACACCTCCCACTTGGCCTACTGATTCCTAAATCCAAGTAGGCCACAACAACCACAAATTTTGCCTTTCGAAATGGCTACATTGCTGGGTACGAACGCGTTACACACAATTTTACCTTTCAAATGGGTACATAAAGCTACATCGTGGAGTATGAACGTATTACACACGATATGAATAACAGATACAAATGACAAATAAAGGTTTCACATTGTCCTTGATGAAGCAGTGACGCCCTTTACCGAAACACACCACCACCTCTCGTGGAGGATGGTGGAGGGGGGGTCTTGATCCTTTTTCTTTCCGAAACACACCACCACCTCTCGTGGAGGATGGTGGAGGGGGGGTCTTGATCCCTTTTTCCGAAACACACCATCATGTGGTGGGGAATCCATTTCTGTTCCTCCACTGGCAACAGAACCACCAGCCTTCTGACATCTCTGTGAAGGATGGTGGAGGGACGGTTCTCCTTGTCTTTGCCTTTCCCACCTTGTCCACTGGAAACTGGACAACTTTGGCACGTCCTCACTTTCACATCTCGTACTACGCCTTTCACATCAGGATGGGCCTCCACAACTCGACCGAGCCTAACCTGGCCTCTCAGTGCATTCTGGTCAGCCAACCACACTAAGTCTCCCACCGTGACGTTCTTTGCGGGCGTGTGCCACTTCTGTCGAACAAAGATGCCCGGGCCCGCCAGCTGGCTCCACCGCTTCCAGAACTTGTCGACCTTGATCTGGACCGCTCTCAGGCGCGCAACGGGGTAAGTCCGGTATTCGAACCCTCGAGAGTCCCCGCTAGGCCCAGCACGGCCAAGCAGAAGTGAGTTGGGAGTGACGACTCCTACAGTCTCGTCTTGTACCTGGACTCTTGCGCCGATTGGTCTTTCGTTTGACGGATTAGCTGCCAGGTAGAGGAGAGTCTGGAACTCCAGTGCTGTCAGGTGACTTTCCACCCCGATGTTGCTCAACGCTCTCTTGAGTGTACGGACTGCTGCTTCAGCTGCTCCGTTTCGATGGGGAGAGTCTGCTGGGTGAAACACCCACAACCAGTCGGTCCCAGCAGCGGTCGCTTTCTTCTGGACTTGATCCTTGTCGATGTTGTCCAGGAATTCATAGAGCTCCTTTAAAACTGGCTTGGCGCCCACGAAGTTGGTCCCTTGATCCGACCAAAGTTTTCTTGGGTGGCCCCTGAGAGCTGTGAAGCGCTGGTACGCCTTTAGGAAGCCGTCCGTTGACAGGTCTTCCACGATGTCAGCATGCAGTGCCCTGGAAGCCATACAACTGAATACTACTCCCCAGACTTTCATCTTTGTTCTTCGCTTTACAGTGTCTCTGACAACGTGTGGGCCAAAGAGATCCAGTGCTGTTAGCTCAAACGGTGCGGCTGGTTCAGATCGTTCACTAGGAAGCTCACTCATCTGTTGCCTGCATAACCTTGCCTTGGTCTTTCGACAGTGCACGCAGGAGTCGATGATGCTTCTTGCAATTCTTGGCCCCTGTACTACCCATGCTTTGGACCTCACTCTGAGGAGTGTGCCAGCGATGCCTTCATGGTTGGCTCCGTGGGCTTCCCGTGCGAGCAGGGTGCTGATCCAGGCATTATATGGGACCAGGGGTACTCCGGGGTTTCCCCCGGTGATGGCTTGGACTCTGCCGTAGCACCGCAGGAGCCCCGACGCTTCGTCCTTGTTGACGACGAGTCTGTTCTTTATTCCCCGCCTCACAGTGTCTCTGATGACGTAGCGGGATGACGTAGGGGGATCTTGGAATGCAGTTTCAAGTTCGGTCACTGTCAGTTCTACCTCCCACTTTGCTGGAATAGGGGCTCTCCCTATACGAGCAACGCATTTCTTTACAGCCTTTCGGGCGTGACTGACCCCTCCACAGAGCTTAGCTAGAGGGTTGTACCTTTTCAGACCCACTCGGACTATGAGTGTGGCTCCCCCCAGTGTCTCATCTTTCTTGGTCTCGACAGGGATCGATTTCGTCTCATATCCTGCCAACTGGAGCCCTGCTAGAGACCTGCTATCGCCATCTGTGAAATTCCGGCCTTCACTGCCAGAATTTAACAACTTCTGCGCTTGGGTTCTGATGAGAGCTGCTGTAAAGTCTTTCTTCTGGAGTTTACTCACTGTCTCTTTAGCATCAGCCGCCACTTTTGCTGCAGATTCCATAGGCCAATCTTTCACTGGACTAGACAGGAACTCGGGACCCTTCTGCCACACGGAGTTTTCGTCTAGTCGCTTGGGTGAACACCCTCTCGTGACGAGATCAGCGACGTTGACTTCACCTGGGATCCACCACCAATCAGTTACGGGCCCAGCCTTCTGGATCTTCCCGACCCTATTTGCAAAGAATGTTTGAAATCCGTAACTGTCTCGCTGGATGGCTCCCAGCACAGTCTGACTGTCTATGAAGTGGTACCACTTTTCTACAGCCAATCTTCCATGCTTCAGCATGTATCCCTTCAGGCGTGTGGCGAAGACAGCCCCACAAATTTCAGCTTTGACAGCTTCGCCTTTCTGGTTCAAGGGGGTTAACTTGGCCTTTGAGTCCACCAACCGGGTAACTACACCATCTGACGTTTCCCATCGCAGGTACAGTACGGCGCCGTAAGATTCACAGCTTCCGTCAGAGAATGTGATTCCCCAGGGCTCGCCCCTCCAGCCGGAGGGTGTGAGGCTTCTGTTGAACTTGATGCTCCCCAAGCGAGCGTACTCCTTGAACAGCTCGATTGCTTTCCCCCGGAGTTCGTCAGAGAGGGACTCATCCCAAGTGTCCTTAGTGAACTTGCCAGCCTCCTGGGAGGCCTTCCTCACGAGAATCACACCTTTTTGCTTCACAGGTGTTGTTAGGTCGATGGGGTCGTACAATCCAGTGATCTGGCTCAGTAGGACCCAACGAGTTAATGGGTCTGGTGCTTTTACATCCACTTCTCCTTTAGTAAGGAGAGTCATTTGGTCAGGCTTTGCCTCGTCCTTCCTCCCACTTTGACCAGACCGGACCCAGGGCTTGAGGTAGAAGCCCCTTGCTTTCAGGATCTTCTCCACTCCCTCAAGGATCCTCCTCCAGTCGACCGGCTTCTCATGGTAGCTAGGTCTCTCAGAAGTGTAAATGGGGATTGGCTGGCTGAACTTCAAAAGCTTTACTCCTGTGAGTAATGACTTTTGGCCTTTCAGGAAAGGCGCCAGGAACAATAAGAGCTTCTCGAAATGGTTTCCCTGGAAGGCATAGTTTTTGGGGCTGCTCACATGCGCAAGCCACTGTGTTAGCATTTTCTCAGAAAGTCTGCTCTCTAAAGACGGTATCACCAGGTGCTTCTGCTCTTGTTCAGTGAGCTCTGGCTCCAATGAGCTGTGGCTTCTCTTCAGTTCCTTTGTCTGAGCCTCCAAACCTGTCTGGTTTGGAGTTAGCAGTGGTGTGGTTAGCAGGAGTTGGCTGGTGTTGGTAGCCAAGTCCTCCTGTGCTAAGCTCAGTCTTTCTTCTGGTGCCTTGAGGTCTTGATACAGAGTAGACTCTTCTGACTCTTTCTGGTAGAAGTCAGACTGAAGCTCAGTGAGATTCTCCTGATTTTGCACCAAGGTCTCCTGCAGCTCTGCAGTTTGGGTCTCTTCTGGTGCCTTGAGGTCTTGATGCAGAGTAGACTCTTCTTCTTCTGACTCTTTCTGGTAGAAGTCGGACTGAAGCTCAGTGAGATTCTCCTGACTTTGCGCCAATGTCGCCTGCAGCTCTGCAGTTCGGGTCCTTTCAGAGCTCAGCAGCTCAGGCATCTCGGCCCTCAGTTTACTCTGCTCCTCTACCTTCTTGACATTGACTTCCGTTACTTTCTGTAACTCTGTCACTTGACCCTTCAGTCTCTTCTGCTCTTCTTCGATGGACTCTGTGGGACCCGCTTGCACCTGGATACTCTCCCAGTCAGCTGTCCTGCTCCCAGACATCTTAGGCAAGCTAATCGGTGTGATCTTTGCTTTGGGTCGGGCCCACTGAGAGCTGACTTCTTCCCCTGTGACTGTACCAAAGTTGCTGGTGGGCACAGTTCCCCTTGGTCCCATGCTGGTGTTGGTGGGAGCAGTGTGAAACCTCGGTGGCCATGGTGTACTGGTGAGGGTTGGAGGCTGAGTAAAGCTGGCAGTGGGTCCATAATTACGTTGTTGAGGCTGTTGAGGAGGTTGATGAGGGGGACTGGTGCCAGCAATGGTGCCCTGCCTGATAGCTGAGTGGGTGTGAACAGGTGGGGTGGTACTAGCACGAGTTACTGGTCGGGTATGCCCATCTCCCCGTTTGTTATCCCGGCGGCATGACCACTCATCCATCAGTTCCTCCTTTTTAATTTCCAATGTTAAAAGAAGTCTCCACTTTTCTTTCCCGTATGGCCGATAGTCTTTCCAAACATACACAGCGTCTCTGAGTTCTTGGAGTTCCTGATCCAGTCCCTTCCTTCTGGCCTCTTGCTGACACTGCTGTAGCGCACTTTTCCTGCCGAGTACCTCGGCCTGGTCGAAAGCTAAATTGAACCGTGCCACAAGGGTGCTTATTTCTGGCTCAGCATCCTTAAACCACAACATTTCCATTGTCTCATGGTACCTTTGCCCAATGGCGTCCCTCTTTGTCAGAGTGTCTCTTAACTCACAGTTGTCGTCCGTTGAGTCTATTTGTTCCAGTTCTTCGATATATTCACTGCAGGCGCAGACGAAAGTATCATAGTCGTTCTCCAACCCTGCCAACTCTTGCGACAATTTTCCTGTGCCTAGACGACCAGCCTTGAAATTAAGGCAGTTTATACGCGTCGTTAGGCTCCGCTGTGCATTTGATCGCTTCCGTTGTAGGTCTTCCAGGTCTGGCTTGTCGTCTGCCATTTTTGTGTTCTTTGAACTCCGGAATTGGAATTGTTCAAAGGATTTGACTCTCTGGTTTGTTGCCAGTGACTTGGTTCAAAGGATTCAGTTCTTTGAACACGTCTATGAGTGGCACACGGATGTCAACGCCCCCAACTGTCGACGTGTCAATGTCACAGTCTGTGAGGCTCTTCGCCCAGAAGAGCTCGTTGTTCCTTGTGCAATCCTCACAACCTTATTCGCGGCTGCGGCACTTCTTTTAATCCTCTGTGAGGCTCTTCGCCCAGAAGAACTCTGAATTCCTTATGCACAACCTTATTCACGGCTGCGTTGGCTCTTCTGTTCCAGCTTCTCCTCTGTGAGGCTCTTCGCCCAGAAGAGTCTGAATTCCAAGTGCACAACCTTATTCACGGCTGCGTTGGCTCTTCTGTTCCAGCTTCTCCTCTGTGAGGCTCTTCGCCCAGAAGAGTTCTGAATTCCAAGTGCACAACCTTATTCACGGCTGCGTTGGCTCTTCTGTTCCAGCTCTTTAGTAATTCACGACTGATTCGCTTCACCAGCGTCCTGGTGCTCCACGATTGTCGTCCTCCGCTCGGCTGTCCGTACTGCGCTGATACGTTGCCAACAACGGTTTTATAACTGTCCAGATTTCTGCTGGCTGGTCTTCCCAGCTCAATGCTCCCTTCTGGAAAGGGTGACCAGAACAAGTACGGCGGGCACAACTCGACTGTCTTTCTGAAGGTTTATTCCACATACATAGTTAAGCAGACGTCAGTTAGCAGTTAGTCAGTTAGAAGTTGGAAGTTAGACAGTACCTTGTTGGTGGTAGAAGTTAGACAGCATCTTTTTAGCTACTAACTACAGTCAGTTAGAGAGTCAGTCAGGTTATAAAACCGACAAGTCGTACAGGTTCTGATGATAGATGGATTTACAAAGGCGCATACGAAAGCAATACATAACAAACATGGCTTTGATGATGCACCTTAAAGGCACTTTAAAGGCAACGGTGCTTTGATACCAGTTACAACAATGAACAGTTAAATAGAATGAAAGATAAATAGCTTTGCCTGCTAGAAAGTTCTACACCAACAGCTGTTCTTCCTCTGGCATCGATACGACAGCAAACTTAGACGACACTTTTGTACATGACAGTGTTGCCAGGCAAATGCTTCAGGGGAAAAGCTGCTTCATCACCCACAGCTGGATCCAAATCATTTCCCACAGATAAAACCCTGTGGCTTGGTTGTTTGAGGCGAGTGGGGGGAAAAAAAAAAAAACCCAAAAAAACCTTCTTTCCCACCGAGAGACGACAAAGCTGCTCAGTTCTGGCTTTTCACAGCTCACTACACAGTATTGCATCAACTCTTCAAGCTACACTGCCTTCTTCACACCAACAATTTGTTTGCTTCCACACCACCTCCACCAACTGATAGCGCTGTATTTTGCCTCTTTCAGTTTCAAACATTCTCCCTCTTCTTTCCAAAGCCATGCTTCCTTTGTCCAAACTGTGACATGTGCATTTACGCTGACAGACACGAAAAGCACAAGAAGTACACCAGTTTACCACGAGGCAAAGTAAAATACACACATGTGGTCAATTAGGTGCAAATGAGGTAAATAAATAAATATCTATTCAGTATATTTGCACAATCCATTTACCTTTTACTCATTTTACTCACAGTGATAGTACTTAATTTCTTTGTACAGCTTAGCAGAGCTGTGACAGTCTTCTAATTAAGCGCACAAGAGTGTGATGATGACATGATCATGTAGGTTATTATAAGAGGGTAACAATTACATTGCATCACATGGTGGAAAAGAAAGTTTTCTACCATGTGATTATCAGAAGGCAGATTTCCCCCCCACACAATAACTGCAGTATGTATACGATATAGTATTTGTGCACACTGTAGATAATAGTGCAACAAATTATGTCCAACTGGCTACCCAAACTTGTGTGTGCTGAGCATTTAAATGGGTAAAATCTCTGCAACGCTGCAGCAATTGCTCATAATAATCTGTGACAAACTATATATATGAATGTATATATGTATGTATATAGATATGTATATACATATATATATATATATATACACATATATAAGAATGGTCATTGTTATTGATTGTCAGTACAATAATCCCTGATACTCATTCTAGACACTGGAGTCAAGTGGCATGGATGCAGGATGCCCCCCTCTCTACACACACAAATGCATGGCATACACACACGTACGTGCACACGCAGCCTGCAGATGGTTATAGGCCAGATGGCCTATTTAATGTAATTCCAAACACATCGAGGGAAAATTGGCTGAAAGGGAAAGAAAGTGGTGGAAAACTAGAGAGTGATAAATTCCAGCAGAGAAGAGGCCTAGGGAACTTCCTGTCCTTCCTTAACGTCTTTACAGGAACAATAACATATAACTGTGAGCATGATGTACAATGTAAATTAAATGGCTTCCCTCAAGCTGATTATAATAGTGAGTGGATTTTGTTGAACAGATAACATTTTTCTTCTTGACATCTGCACAACATAGATGACTCCCTAACTTGTTTAATTTTGACCTCGTGTTAAACTGTAGGCCGACGCGTACACTGATAAATTGTGACAAAACTCCTCTTGAACAAACAACAGTGATAGGGGCTCGCCATCAAAACTGAAAAAGAGAGATTAAAATAATTATGGTCAAACTTCACACAACCATGGTCTATATGGTGTGGCTATGTCAGCTGGGATTGGCACAGCACCCTCCGTGACCGTCACGTGGAGGATAAATGGATGGATGGATGGATGGATGGATGGTTGGTGTACTATCAAGCAACCACCAGAAACACTGGTTCCAACACACTTCCCACAATGAGACCTGGGAAAACCGCCTTTTAAATGCCAAACACTGAATGTGGTTGCTATGAGCTCTTTCATTACTTCAACCTCAGTCTGAGAAATGACCTTTCTTTTTGCCAAACAATTCAAAGTGATTACAAGAATATACTGCCTTTTGTGATCATATCCTTTCTTTTTTTTATTACTTCTGTCTATCTCCTCTCTCACAACTAATAAGAAACTGAGTTACGTCCACGTATTTCAGCGCTGAAAGCCTGGACTGGGAGGTGTTAGATGGACTTAAAAGGCTGTCAAACTGAGTGATGTATTTGCTATCTTCTGTTACATTACTGTGAGGCACGTAACTTGCAGTCGCAGGCATTTACGGCCCCACAGTCTTTGCTGTAATGTCGTGGGAATTAACACACAAAGGATGACGTCAAATACAAATACACTCGACAAAGGACAAAGTGTTAAATTACAGTAATGAACTAAGACTTTCTTTGCCTTTGTCCCTGTGTCATCTGTTGGTGAGGCCATGGAAGAATAAACAGCAATCATGCCAAACAGGAAGTAATCAACATGGCCTAAATGAAACCAAATTAGAATATAACACGCTCTCGACTGCACAGCGAATGGTGGGAGTGATATTTGAAGCCATTAGCTAAGTTTCTAAAACTGAGTCAAAATAATTAGGCGATAATAGCTGATAGCTTGATGACCTTACGTGCTAATATTACCAGCGCTTGCACAGAAGCACTGCAGGTTTTTACTACTGGTTTGTTCTGAATAAGCCAGATGGTACAGCTGACATCCTTCCTCATGGTTCTCCAGGTAACATGCATCCGTTGCAACGCAACAGCTGCTGCCTCAGCTGGACAGGGTGTCCTGGGACACTGGGGAACTATTTTAGTCCTCTGTATCTATTAGGTGATAGACTGCTATATATAAACCATTTGATAGTAGCTCGTTTGCTGCTTTTATGGCACAGTTAACAATTAACAGGCAGATTAGATTTCCCTAAAAGGACATTTCATACTACTGTATAACACAGGATAGCTATGGTGTAACTATGATAATGAGTGATAACCCGTTTCTAATGTATTTCACAAGATCAGCATATCACTAGTGACTTTCTGTGTAATAGTCAACATGTTAAATCACCCCATAAACCTCTAAAATGACAAACTATAAGTGCCTTGCTAGAATGCAGTTGTAAAAAAGTATATATATACACAAGAGGATATCAGGTGCAGTGACCTGAGACACGCTAAAATCAACTTTTAATAGATAAGTTTTTGCAGGATTTGTAGAGGAGATCAGTCAGGCACAGCAAATTTAATACCATAATTCACTGAGTCCAAAAAGAAATGGCAAACAGGGTCAACCACTAGGGAAGACGAGATAAATACTGCTGGAGAAATTATATATATTATAAACGGACAATCTGGCAGTGAGGGACCACTGACGTGGGATTATATACTGAGAGCTAGTAGGAGACTGAGACACAGGCGTAACTAATCTGGGAGTGGCCTGAAATCAGGGGAGGGAGTAGAACCAGAACAGTTTAGGCCATTTAAAATGCCTACTTGTGTACTTGTGTCTCTGTCAGAACGTTGGCATGTTCTCCTCATGTGTGTACCTCACCTTTTGTCCTATGTCAGCTGGGATTGGCATCAGCGCACTCTGTGACCCTCAGGATAAAGCGGTAGAAGATGAATAAATGAATGAATGAATGAATGAACAAGATGGGGAGAGAAATGCTGAGCGTTGGTATTTTCAGAGTTTAATGATCAACGGCTCACTCACTCACTGTCTCTCTGTTGTTCTCCATACATCTCTGTATCTTAAGGAGGCCGCTGGGGAGTCATTACAGTGAACTATAACACACACTAAGTAGGTTACTTACTGTGCAACGAGACGGGACAAATAGCTCTCTGACAAGGGATGTTAATCACACTGCTGTGCTCAAATATAAACACAGTAGTTAGAATTTCAGGGCAACTGATATATGACTGCAACTAAAAAACAACAACAACAACACTTGATATAATCTACGACTCCAATTCCACAGCATGGTTGTGTAACTGCTTTCAATTGTGTTGATTTTTAGGACTGTGTGTGTGTGTGTGTGTCGGGACCGGTAGTCCTCATGGGGAGCAAAAACCTGGTGTTAATTAGGCATTTTTGAGGAGGTTTAGGGCAAAGATCAGGGTTAAGCATTGACTGGTTATGGTAAAGGTTAGAGATAATGCCTTGGTTGGGCTGTCCAAATGATTGGAAGTCAGTGCAGTGTCCGAAGAACTGCACAGCCACAAGAATAAAATAGATTCATTTTAACAAATCCTTCCACGCTCCAATGAGGGGAGCAGGCATGGTCCCAGGAAAATGTCTTTCTCTCTATCATTTCTGTGCTTAAGAAACATGAGGTCACATCTTTTATGCTTGGCCCATTTAAGTGCTGCATTATCAGTGAGGAAGGACACATGCTTGTTTTATTCATGGGTCTGCACTCCAACCTTTCCTTTTCCTGTGCCCTATTCCACACTTCCCCCTCATTTTGCACCTCCATTTCATCTCCTTTCCACAACGGTGTGGATTGTTACTATAGAGCCTGACCTTCATCTATAGAAAAACTACACAAGACAAATCAAACCGGATAAACTGAGTCTGACATTGAAGAAAGACGGGTCAGCATGGCAAAGTGGAGCAAAAGGCATTCGCCAATTACCGAATGCTTGCTTATAATTGGCACCGTTTCTTTCAGCCTTTTGTCTTAACCTCGCAAACAAAAAAGTACTTTTAGATAGCGTATGTCATGATTTGGAATAATATAAAGAAAATTTAATTGAAAAAAAACCCCACACAGTTCAAGTAAGAAGAGAAAGAAGAAGGTCAGTGAATTAAATCAAGCAAGGCTCGGGGCCTTGTGCATAGAAGATGCAGGAGCTTTTATACAGAATGAAAACTCAAGAAAAGACTCCAGTAAAAGACATGATTTACCCCAAAAACTCATAATTCCCCAAATACAAATAATGGTTTAAATTGGGTAAGTGGTACAATTATCTCTTTATTCTGCTCCAGTGTCACTATCAAAACTCTCTCGCTGCTTGCGTATGAGTCCCGGCGAGTAATTATATAGACCGTTCCATGTAGCAAATAAAGAACTGCAATGCAAAAGTTCTTCTGATCCGTGGCTTTACTGATTAGCGCTGACTGTGATTGTGTGTGAAGGTGAATATTTCTCCCACAGACTGTACATGTCAGTGATTATGGTGAAGCCAAAGCAAACCCGCTCTGTAATACATACAAACATGTAGCAACACACAGATCACTGACTCAATTCACTAAAATTTGGTTGACAGGGTTGTTGCCCCTCAGTGACAGGTCATCCCACATCTGGCATTGACAGAGCAAAGGTAGAGATATGAATAATAGATAAGACAGACTAAAACCCTGCTGCTGCTGCTGCTGCTGCTGCTGCCTCTAAATGGACAGCACAAACAAAAAGGAAAGACACAAGAAGGTAAGAGAAAGTAAACAGAGGTGAATGGATAATGAGGCAAGAGGAGAATGGATGTCTTGGTGACTGGCAGGTGAAAAGAACGGCAGTAAACAACGAGGGGAGGCAGAATTATTCGGCCAGGAAGATTATCTTCATGCAAATACAAAGTCTGAATGTGGAATTTGTGCAGGTATGGAAATAAGAAGGATTAGATTTTGCAGAGTGCTGCTGAGGCATAGAATTCATTTTTTGTTTGCTAATCTATACATTGTTATATCTGTGTGAATATGTTTGTGAATAATTTGAGGATTCAAAGATTAAACTAGTTTCTAATCACATTAGTAATGTCGGATACGGTATGTACAGATATGTTTCCTAAGTTATTTCAAGTTGAAGTTATACAATCAAGTACAATACACACATACAAACACGTGTATATATATATGTGTGTATATATATGTATGACTAACTGCATGTCACAGTGTTTCCCTGCATTGTTCTTTCTAAACAATCTGATACATAAATCAACATTTAGCCCAGGCATGGCTAAACTTACTCAAAGTATGTTTGTAAGGAATTAACAAGAACAACACTTCCCTTTAAAAGGCTCTGCATTTTAGTAAACAAATGACTGTTGCTATTCTGGCTAATGGGCTATTCTGAATGTCAAAGAAATAGTATTTGAAGTAAAGGCAGAGCTCAGCCAATACCAGTCGATATTAATTTCCCTTTAGGATCCTTTAAATAAGTCATTTTATTTATTGATGTTGCCTCCAGTGCATTTAATAACTCACTGCTAGTTTAGAACGGAGTAACAACAAATGCTTAAACCATAAGCTAAATCCTTCTTTCTTTTTTTAATCTGTGGTCCCTGACTGCTGAGAGCAACACAGGGAAAGAAAAATAACAACCATGAAATGTTTTCAGCCTTTGCACACGGCTTTGTTTGTTATATATAAAAATAATATGAAGATTGTTTTCCAACAGGCGTTTTTCAGGACACATGGCCTACTTTTATTTCATATACTGTATATCTGAGGCAGGTATATATACTGTAAGTAGTATATATGTATCTGCCACTATAGATACAGCATCCATGCTTATAGACTGTGAATGATAACCTTGTCTTGAGTCATCGTCACAGGTTATTTATTTGACAAGTTAAATTGTTACTACATTCACAACATCCTGTATTTTATTGCTTTGATTTATTTGTTTTTTTAAATGCATTGTATCAATAAACGTGACCTATGTCCGTGACGGACTGGACACTGTTGCCATGAACACACGTCGTTCAAAACCTCCAGTTGCTTTGGTATCATTAATATCTATAAAACGGTGCGACTGTAACGACAACAGTACAGCGTGTGAAATGCAGAAACCCGACTCTGGAAGAACAAAGTCAACATATATATGTATATGTGTAAACATTGAAGGTGAAGTCAAATATTGTCTCTATATTCCTATTTTTCGATTATATGTCACTCACTGTACTGTGCTATATGAGAAAGAAGCAGAAAGCCTTAAGAAAGTGAACTAATAAACATATATTGCTATTTCTCTTACCCATTGAAAGGTAAAAAAATAAACACTCCACCACTTTGTTGAAACATTACTTTATTAACCTTTTTTTCCTCCATCAGATAATATGTGTGTGTGTGTGTGTGTGTGAGTTCTGTACAGTAAGTTCATATCCAGCCACCTGCACATAAACATAAAGCTAACTGAGATGCCGGGGTCATTAATTCTTCTTGTCAGGCATGGGGAAAACAAACAGAGCTGATGATTCATGTTTATTGGCTCTGTCTGAGTCAGTGCAAACTTAAATGGATGAGATTGTCTTTGTCACGTTTGATGATTCAGCAGAAGTCGCTGTTCATGTGGAGTCATTGACAACAACGCGACCGAGCAAATGCGACACTATTATGTTCGTACAACTACTGTGAGATCGATTAACATTATACTTCCTCTGTGTGGCAAGAAAGTTTAAATGTCCTTTAATTGAATAATCTTTGTTGTGTTTCTCACCCTCGATAGAGCAGCAAGACTGGAATTAGGCCGCTTATTTTTTATTTTGCAGTATTTGGTAAAAAAAAGCATTTATATCATCAAGGGATTTTGCTTAAATTGTCATTGTTTTCTTGATAATACGTGAGAAAATCCTTTATAGGAAATGTTGTATCAGACTATGAGAAATCATAAATTACTACGGAGATGACCCAAGTATTTTCACAAAACAATCTTTGTAGTCTGCCGGCGGCGGGAATAATACATCATAAGCACACGCACATAAGCTAATAAGCTCTAAACTAATAGGCTCGACAATCTGTGCGACTCACTGAGGGACAACATTAGACGATGGAAGAGTACGCGGAGGCAACACATCCAGCTAAAGCCTTTCTTGTGGTGATGTGCTATTATGAATGATTATGAATGATAATAATCTATCATTTGACCACCACAGATACCAGCGGGTCATCGTCTAGCTGGAGATAAGAGGTGAGAGAAGACATGTCCGAGTGAAATGTTGCATGACAAGGAGATGTACATTTGTGCACTCGTGTGTGAGCCATGTCATCTAACGCCAAAATGTTGAATTATCTGCTTTAAGAAGTACAAACAGCATAGAGGAAAAGGTGTTCTTAATCATCACGACACATATTGCTTTAAAGAGGACATGACAGCCCTCTCTCATTTATACACACACACACATTAAAATCACCAGTGACATTAAGACTAAAACAGCTAACAGACTCGATCCTCCTTATCAGTATACTGCACACTGTCTGCCTGCCTGCCCACACACACACACACACACGCACACACAGTTTTTCATTTCCTCAAGAAAACCTGCAAGTCCACTTGCTGTCAACGTGACGTGTCTTGGCTAACGACGACCTGCGATGAACGAGAATCTACACGCGTGCAGTGACTTACATTATTAACCTTAACCCTTCATCGGGGGCGTGTGACTGTCACGTCTGCGGATATGCAAAAGGGCGTCATTGTGCGGCCCAGTGAGGTTGGAAAATCATGTGACTTCTCCCGGCCAATCAGCTGTCACAGTTCATGTGTTTTTCTCATATCTTTTATTTATTTATTACAACCACATACGAGAACTTCAAGGATTTTTTTCTTAATGACAATGTAGTTTTAAATTAAAAAAAACAACAACAAAAGAAACCTTACTGTAACTTCCAAAAATATGTCTTCTGCTGAAAATAATGATTTATGTTATGGAAAATGCATATTGACCATATAAAGAAGACTAGTATCTATTATGTGACTGTGTAACAAAAAGAAGTGTCGCTGCCAGCTTGCTTATTTCCTCTTAGAGTTGGGAGTCTTACTATTTGAACCAGTTAAGTGCTGTATTGAAGTTGATGAAGAGGAAGGGGAAAAGGAGGAAGGGTCCGTGCAATATATTAAGAGAAAGCCATTCAGGACTCGTTCGTCATTTGTATGCATGAGTGTATACTCTGACTTAGGACCTGGAGGCTTGTCTAAGCTGCAGGCCTGAATTCTAAAAATCAAATTCCACAGAAATACAAAACCCCACCTGCACAGCTGTGCTCCTGCTGCACCTGTATGGTGTGTGTGTGTGCGTGTGATTGTTTTTGTTGCCTCTTTAGGACGTTTTCTGGCATAAGCGTTTATGACGTTTGAGAATCTAAGGATATGGCATTTTTAAAAGTTATTTAAAATTGACAGTATTACATTATTGAAGTTAGAATAATTATCAGATTTGTTCTGCCGTATATGTTCTGTGCCGTGTGATAGTTTAGTTTAACACTATGGTGATGAACACGTATTGAAGTACACGCACAGTATACAGTGTCCATGTCGTCCTTGCTATGCTCACAATCACAGCTTAAGAGCTCAGGGCTCTGTATGAAAACCACATTCACATTCTGAGTGTGTGTGAATGCAGGGTTTTCCCTCAGGTTCTGGAGGGTTTATTAAGCGGTTGCAGCTGCGAGGGTGCTCTCATGGGTGCAGTCATATGCTGATGAGCTAACCTCATATTATCAATTAATTTTTATTTTTTATCCATGTGGAGGATGAAGCGGTAGAACAATGGATGGATGGATGTTTGACAATGCACAGTCAGACATTCGCTGGACCTGATTATTGAACCATCATAAAGCCACACACTGCTCAGTGTTCCTACTCTTACCAAAATGATATAGCACAAGGACGGACATCCAGGGTGTAGACGGGAATGAAATAGCAGCAGTTTTTCTCTGACCAATCAAACACTTTTGGAAGCTGTTATTTTAAGATAGAAACAACATTGCACATTGCTGTTTTAACATAAAACAGACACGGCAATCCACGTTGGCCAAAACTAAACTTCCAACTAAATCAAATCAAAGTTAAGCGAACACTTCTCCTCCTGAGATGGTGCTCTATCCTGCAAGCCTGCAATATAGTTTTTCTAATCAGCTTTAGGAAACGTGCAGTTGTATTCACATTGTTTACAAACTGGGGAAGGCTGCAGCACTCGCTCACACCTGCAGTGGGGAGATATTGGGTGCAGGGAACACAGATATAGGTCAGACCACAGACATCTGTCTCTCTCACTCTTTACCAGCCATTACAAACTCACACGACTCAAGACTGCCATTCTGTTTGAGATGAGCACCAGTTTGTTTGTCGTCTTGCAGTAGGACTTGGGGGCTTAGTGGAAACAGTGGAGCAGTCATTATCTACACTCACACCTGTGACAGAGATAGGAAAACAAGTAACTGGTATCAGTCTTTATCGCTGCATCAGGTGTCATCAGGTGATCTATGTTGGAGCTCTCATCATTTGACATGTTGCTGTCGCTCTTCAAAGATGCCCTTTATTATTAGATGCGGATGTCCTCTTTGGTCGCCCCACTGACTCGTGTGTTGATTACTCTGACCCCTCTGTTGTGCTGTGGCCAGTTGTGGCCACCGAGATCAGGAAATGCAGTGGAAGTGAACCTGTAAATTGAGATTATCTAGTAAAAAAAAAGGATATTATATTAGAATTCTAGGAATACTTTATATCATATTGTAAAAAAAAAAGTGATGATTTTGTGTTTGTCAAATACAACGTCTCCTTTATTACACCAGGCAACTACCATCAAATTGTATTTTAGTGTTACTGGCGAAACATTTGCCTAACTAAGTTCAAAGTGATGTTGGAAAGTGTTTATTACTGTGATGGAAAAAACAGCTGTTTCCATTTGAGGTTTTATGAGAACAATAACTTTAAAGAGCGGCTTCATGTACCAGATATTTCACTAAACAGAAGCTCTGGCAAAGGGCTGGCCCAGTATGATTCAGTTGTAGAATCAAACTGAATCGGCCTACGTGGAGCTTCTTTCCTCCACAGAGGAGCAGTGATCAATACTGTGTGTTGTTAGTATAAGGAAACCTTACAGAATAGTTTTGATCTGCTACGGTTATTATAGTGGAGAGAAAATTGAGTAAATGTTCAAGTAAATGACCATAACAGCACTTCTGAAGACGCCAAAACATTAGAACACAATACAATATAAAATGTCTTTTCACGCAAGGTCAGAAAACCCGTTTGCCCATTCTGACCAGGTTGAAAACAAATCCATCTTGTTTGTGTCCTTGTGAAGAAATAAACTATTATTCAATCTGCCACATAGAAACAACATTGAGCCACAGCCGTCCATCCATTAAATCACTGGCCAGCTGTCCGGTGGAAGGCAGAGTGACAGCGATGACCCTGCCCACCTGGTCGACGAGACAACCTTTGACACCTCATGACAAGGTGATGGATACTCTGTGCCACAGGAAGTGAAAGATTTCCCCTCCACACTGCAGGTAAGCTGACAGAATTACACATCTGACAAATAGCACATCGCTGCGCCGCAACCGCACAAAACCTTCACACGTCAGCACATACAAAGAACCGGAGAAATAAATGCACATATACTAAAAAATAAAAACATATTTATGGTGCATGTGTGTGTAATTCAGAACTTGAATCAAAATCAAAATGTGAATCCCGACAACAGTGACGAGGTGCGGTGAGTCCAAAAGAGCAAGAAAGTTCTGAAGTTTACTAGTTCTGAAGAAAAAGATGGAATTGTTTTTATTGTAAAAAATGAGCAGTAGCAAAACTCAATTTCACGCATGACACAGTGTGATGTCAAAAAGGTTCCCCTTTAAGGAAGAGTGACGCAATCCGGCTAACAACAAACATTTAAAGGAATACTTCACTGATTTACAAATAGAATAGGGGTAGTATTTTTGAAAAATTGTGCTTCCCAGCCTCAGTTTTCCCCACGAGTCGCGAAACAGCTTCATTCTTTTTTTGTGCCAAATGCAAATCGGTCAAGTATTCCTTTAAGACGCGAAATTGCTTTATTAACTTACAAACGACAAACACTCATTCACACAAGGAAAGTATTACAGATTCACTGTATTATTAAACGTTTTCATCTTATAAAAGCGGCTCCCCAGCTCCTGCTACAACCCCCCCGTACCTCTGAAACACACAAATACTCCATTGACAAAACTGCATTGTCAGGCGTTTGGACTCTGTATTATTGTTTGGTGAAAGAAATGTTTTCCAGCATCCTCAAGTTATCCTTACTCTCACCCCACACAAATTTGTGTCACATAAAACACACGTCAATGGCTCTTAATGTCTGTCTTTTTACAAAAGGTCATTTCACGTAAATCAAGTAATCTGTTGTTCTGCAGTCCTCATGGAGACCAAAACCTGGTCCTAATGAGGCAGAACATCATATCTGAGGAACTGGTGACGTCAAGGACTTAGATTTGAGTTGTGGTTACGTTTAAGAGTAGGGACGACGCTTTGTTTAGGTCGTCCGAATGAATGGAAATCAATGCGGGGTCATGTGATGAACAGCTGTGCAGACCTGTGTGTGTGTGTGTGAGAAAGAGAGAGGGAGGGAGAGAGAGAGAGAGATGAGTCTCTCAATCAGTCTGTGCTCAAAAAAACATCAGAGCTCAGAATCACATGCACAGGAGACAGAACTGATCAAAAGAAAATTAAGCACATAGTTGCGATAAATTGACGGAGAAACAAAATAGAAACAAGCAGACTATTGTGTAGGAGTGTGGATGAAGAACGAGGCAATAAAGTAACACTGATAGAACTACCTTGTTAACATATGATAATATATAAAATGATGTCAGCATCTCATCAGATATAAAGGACAAAGAGAAGGAAATGATGAGGTAGAAGCAGCAGGAGTAAGAATACAGGAAAAGGACCAGGAAACAGGAAAGAGAGAACAAAGGAGGATAACGAGCCAAAGCGTATTTCTTGCCATTAACATTATACGAACCAAAATAATGTGTGTGTGTGTGTGTGTGTGTTCTGTCTAAGGGATGAGAAGAAAAGGCTGTGAGAAAAAAAAAGTTTTAACAAGACAAAAACACAGGAATGAGTCACTCAAAGTCAGACGTTTGTATAAATGGATGTTCAGCTAAAACATATACTTATATTCAAATTGCGGGAAATCACAATTCCAGATATGCAATTTGCAAATGCAATACACAAACGAGTGCCGAATCTGTTCACAAATGACAAAAATAAAGTACAACTGGGAGAACTTTTTTTTTTTCAGAGACAAGTGGAGGGAAAAGGACAAGCTGGTAAACATCAGAAGAGCTCACTTGTACTTGTTCAGCAACAGCACATCCTCTTCCACAAGTTCCACACAGAAATCCTGACAAAGGACATTAAGAGGCAGGAGAGGCGAGGCGACTGTGGTCTAGTTGGTCTAGTTTTTCAGAAGCGAGCATTTAATCACAACAGTCATGCACAGTTCGCGAGCACCTCCTTTCTCAAATGAGCAGGAACAGAGAAATATTCACTATCATGTTGCACAAAGAAAAAAAAAGAAAACCTCAGCTGAGAGCAGCACCAGCTGCTCCGACCGGAGACATGCCACCTATTTTTAGCCTAAGATCAGTTGTGAGAGACCCAGCTAATTCTGCTGCTAACAACACAGCAGGGCTAATAAACCCTAAAGTTTATGGGGTCAGTTCTTTGGATTTATTCCAGCGACGTCATGCAGCTCCATCGGCCCTTAAACGTCAAGTGTGCAACTTTTAGAGGGGTTTATTGGCGGAAATTGACGAAACTTTCCAAGTGCATAATCACTTAAAAAAAAATGCTCATCATCAGGATCAGCTATTTGCATGCACTTAGGTAGCCATGTTAGCCATGTTTCCACAGCAGCCCAACTGGGAAAAAACAGCCAAGGTTTATCATTTTGAAGAGGAAGCTTACCATGCAATCTTGAACGAGGTCACTGTAGTTTTCTGACGCACACGGGGAGGAGCGGAGCGGGTGGATGAATCCTCTGTTTGCCACAATCTGCCGTCTCATTATTAGGCGTCACTAGAGTCATTTGCACCATCGAACATTCTGTCAGCACAGTTGAATGTGGATGGAATGAGTCCACGACTAAAGGTAATATGTCATGTGGCAACATGTTAATTCTACCATGAAACAACTTTCGAACTCCTGAAGTTAATCGTCGAGCAAACAAAGTATTGGCATTCCTACAATGACTATAACATTCCTATAATAGTACAAACTGCAGTGTATGTAGCGTACAAACTGAGCACTATAGGGTTAATAAGTGTAGGTTCTATAAAACTATCCCTGGATGTTGGAGTTAGAGCTTCGAATCATACGAGCCACCATTCCGGCTCCATTAACCTGCCATGTCTGAGTCTGAGGCAGTGTGACCGACTTAATCTGTTTCTATGCCCACCCATGAAAAGCCGTTGCAGACATAATTCCACGGCGTGCGTGCCGCCCGTGTGGCCCAGGTGTACGCTTGTTATGCAGGAAGTGAGCAGGAGGAGGGGCCAACTTTGCCGCCGCTGCGTTTGCAAACATCAGCCCACAGCTGCTGCACACTCTACGGCGACCGTTCCCTTGGGTTCAAAACAAAAAAGACAAAAACACATGCAGACACAATCCCTTTCCTGAGTCACTCATGGCTCAGAGGAGCAAGTGTTTACTTACGACATTTCCCCCTGGTGTCAAGTCCACTGCCTCCACCTCCTGCAAGGCCTCTGAACAGGATCCCACAGTGCGTACAGCACCATATTAATTAATTGCAAGCTGCATTTCATGCATGATTCTGGTGAGGTCTAGAGACTGTTATGGGCCGCTGAGGGGATGAAATGGTTCCCAAAGCAAAATTAAATCATGTTGTAGTTGCACTCTGTAGAAATAAGCACACTAAATTCTCCATAAGTAGCCTATTGTGTTTTGGCCACCTACTTCCATCCTCAACAACTTTTATCTCTTTATACCTACAGGAATAACCGTATTGCACGGCTCTATTAAATATCTAAGTGCACACAGTACATCAAACGGATTACCTTGGTAAAACTTTTATGAAACTCTATGCTTTGGCAAAAAGAAGAAAAAGAAGTTGACACAATAGTGAGGTCCATTATTTATGAAGCTGCGTCCTGGGCCAGCAGATCGCAGACTGATGAGCTCTTTCCATGGTGGTGAAACAGTTTATTATACAGGTTATAACCACATGTTGAGCAAGTGAACGCCTGTAGCCTGCAGCATTTCTGATGCACTGAAAAAAAATACCGTATAGTTACGTAAAACTCATATGTGAAAGTGAATGAAAAAATGGCGTTACAGCACACATTACAGCAAACGGTGAACAGGCATCTGACGCGACCTACTTCCTTCCGCCTTTTGTGATCAACAATAAATAACAAACAATAATAACAATAATTTAAGTATTACTAGTAGTTGTACCACTATGTTCACATATTTTGTTTTAATGCTATAACTTAAAACAGGGGTGTCAAACTCATTTTAGTTCAGGGACGAGCGCAATTTGATCTCAAGTGGGTCGGACTAGTATAATAATAGCATAATAACCAATATTTCTCATGTAATTTCAACAATATTATGCAAGTTTTGCCATTTGCACATGAGCATTATGAGTATTTTAGTTCCAGAATTTTCACAAATTCCTCATGCGGGCCGGATTGGACCGTACGGTGAGCCAATTCTGGCCCTCGGGCCATATGTTTGTCACCTTTGACTCAATGGATTCTTCCACCACTTACATCATACACTGTCATTGTAAGGTTTGGCAAATGGTCGCCAATTTGCTCACTTCCCCGGCGTTAAACACCCGGGTCAACTTCATCACATATAAACGGAGAATAGCAGGTATCTTTGGATACATGTCACAGGCCAATCATGATGCAGAAATAGCATCATTTAAATGGGGAAAGGTCATTCAAGCTGTCTCCCAAGTACAACTGCTCTTATGCTCATCTTTGCTGCGTCTGCATGTCTCCGCCACCTACCACTTTCCCCGAGGCAAGAACTCCCACTCATGCACTCAAACTCAAACCTGCGGTGACAGACGAGGCAAATCATATCAGGTTCATGTGGAGTTTGGGTGAGTGTGTGTGTGTGTGTGTGTGTGCGCGTGTGTCGGGCGATTAGGTTGGAAACACCACCACAAAAACAAAAGCTTTTCAGACCGTGCTCATTAACACCTTGTCTGTAAGAACAGCCCAAGGCGTTCCCTGACATCACATTCAATTACAGAGTTTCTACCGATTGCCAGCAATAGAAAAACGAAGGTAACCCACACGTGGTAAACCAAACTAGGCAGTCATGATTGGAACAACTGTTCACATGAACACCAATCAGAATCAGGATTGGCAATAAACCTCTATTTGGACTATTTGGATTAGCATGTTTACAAAAAGCATTTTTATTCCACTCAGGTTTTTATTCCAATAGCTTTTTCCCGTGTAAACATTGCTGCAAAATTCACAATTTCTCAGTCATCTTCTATTTCCAACTAGTTTTTTTTCATGTCCATCTTACTGCAATTGTTTTCCCGTATATCTAATGAGCGATTCGTGTTTCTGTGACAGTTATATAGAAAGAAAAACAGGATCTAAAACAATGACAGTCGTGGTTTCATGTGCATTTTCAGCAATTCTCCATTTGTGTCTTTAATGTTGACACAGCTGAGCCAAGATTTAGAAAAGGATAAAGTCAGTGATATAACGAACCACTTGGTGTAGGTCAGAATCAAGGCTTCAGTGATTGAAGTTAACTTGAGGATCCCATAAAACAACTTACTCACTTCAAAACAATGTTCGATAGATCTTTGCGGGAAACACCAACATTTTGTCTGACGAATAACATTTGGAAGATTTCCTTCTTCCCTTTCAAAAGTTCACAATTGCGTTAATATACATTAAATGCAGCGTGATGTGAGGGTGAAATAGATAATCAAGAATCTTCATAGTCACGCTGTCCTGCAGCTCATCGGCATGCACATCTCCGCTTGGGCGATGTAGGCGTCGTGTCTCTCGTAGAGAGCACTTGTTATTCTGGTGTTCGTCAGATTTCAATATTAAATAGAGCTCTGCAGGCTGTCTGCAGCAGCCAAGAGAAGACAATCACACAGATGTCCAACTGACAGCAAAATGTGAGCCAATGGAGGAAGAAAAAAAGAAAAAGCACAGTGTGTCGGGACTGGAGTGTGTAAGAAGCTGCTTTGTGGTAAGCCTCCTTGCCATATTTGAGGATATCGGGACGGACGCTGGCATGCAAGAAAGGGAATTCATGATAAAACGAAGCCAAGATGGAGACATGGGCAAACAAAATTATACAATTGTGTTATTCTCAGACTATGACGTATCAAATCTAATTCCTCGATCTATTCACCAACAATCACTAAAGAAGAGTAAAGACAGTCATACATCCTGTCTGAAGAGGACCTGTCATTCTTAGGGTCACATAATGCCACAGACTTCTTCCTTTAATTGTTTATGTGTTTCTCTATTGAATTTGAATACACATTCGAGTGCGTGAACGCTGCCACTCGAAATGACGGATGCGTGAAGCGTCTCCACTGGCCTGACCGACTCCCACTCATCTACACTTGACAGAGCTAAGATCGGGATGAGAGAGCGCACAAGGTCAGGTCATTTATTCCCTGCAGCCACAAGCACCTGTTCAACGTTCCCTCTACCTCCATCAATATCACCCAAAACACCCAGTGTCACTTTCCTTGTTTTTCATCACACACACACAAATAAACCCCACTGCAACCCTAAATATTCTGAACACTGTGGCACTTGTACTTCCATCAGTTTGATCTGAACTTGCATCAGCTCTACAGACTTAATTTTTCATTTTCTTCTTCATCTTCTTTGAGCTGCTTGAGGCAACAACACTGTTCTTTTTCTTTTTCTTTTTTTGTTATGGTTATCACTACTTTCTTTACCAAACTTTTCCTCCCTTAATCTCTCCCCTCTTCCTTTAGCCCTCAGGCTCCTGGACGTAGCACCACCTCCAGCTGGAAAGCGTGCTTTTTTTTCCCCTTCAAGGAGTCTGGGATAATGTCACTCAGCTCTGGCTACAGAGATTAAAGATCTATGAAATAACATGTAGGAGGAAATTTGAAGGAAAGAATAAATGGCTGTGTGCATGTTATGGAAAAGCAGATCAGGGTCAGTGAAAGTGGCAAGTGTTAATATAAGGGTTGTACCTCATTATACATTTCAGGCTGTGACACGGGAATATTTGACATATTTGTTTCCTTATTTCAAACCTACTATTAAGGCTCAATCCCATTTAACCGCTTGCCAATACTGCTTTAGCCATACCCCTCTATTTTATTAATCGATGAATCGATTATTAATCGATTACTAAATTAATTGACAACGATTTTGATAATTGATTAATTGGTTTGAAGCTTTTTTCATGATTAAAACAAGACTTTCGATTGTTTAAGCTTCTTAAATGTGAATATTTTCTTCATTTCTTTGCTCTGGATCATAAAGAAATGAATTAAAAGTCGATCATTTTGGTTTGTGGACAAAACAAGACATTTTCAGAACATCACCATTTCCAGGTTTGACGAACACTGATCAACATTTTTTAAGGTTTCCTGACATTTTATGGATCGAACGATTCATCAAGAAAGTAATCAACATACTAATCGATTATGAAAATAATCATTAGTTGCAGCTCTAATGAATACATTCATTAACCTGCAAGATTTTTGACAAGGAGTTCAGTGTTCACCTATAATGTCTCGTCGACCATGTAAACAATGGATCAGAAATGCTTAAAACAACACAGTCTTATAATAATGCTTCTTAATATTATCTATTAATATTATTATTATCTCTAATATTATTAAATTCGGAGAAGAGGCAGGAAGACTGTAAGAACTATGTCACTTCATGAGAGTCACTAACATTTAAGAGAAATGCTGAGCTGAGGCCATTTAAATAAAATGACATCATCTTGTTCTGAAACAAAAGCCACTGCCTGAGTCCAGGTCCACATCTGACTTGTGTACAAGAGATCTTCTCCTGTTGGATATTTTTGGTCAATTTGTTGACCACAGGTAGAGACACTGATTGACAAAAGACATCAAAAATGATGCACACACACACACACACACACACACAGGAGAGACAAAGTGGTAAACATCACTCTCACACTGGGATAAAAAGCCAGTGAGACGAAGAGAAAACACAAAGGTGGGCGATAGCGCGTCTGTGTTGTGATGGCTTGTAAAATATTTAAGAGCTCTTAGCAGGGGTCATTGTCCTGGAGTGGGATTAAATGCAAGGCAATTTTCAAAGTGTGCTTGTGAAAGCAGCAAAAAAATAAAGCTGGTTAAGAAAAAGAAAGCTCAACACTCAAACAACGAGGCTTACTGTTAGAAATATACACTTGCTTATATTAAAAAATCTCCTTGTCTTTATTCTGAAAGATCCACATATGCCTGGAGATGTCTTTGTTTAACTAAAAACTAAGTCACTGTGTACATTATGTGTACTTGATACATACAGTCATACCTTGTGTTTATTTGGGTTAAAAATTCTACACTACCTCTCAGCCCTGGTCCCACATTGTCCCACATACAAATTCTCTTTGTTCCTCATTTACTTTGTCTGGTCATCCTATTCCATGGTGAAGTCTTGCTGGTGTGTTATTATTATTATATGACTGTTGTAACAAGACTGCAAAGGGAGTGAACTCTTGTTCCTCCTCCGACAACCAGGAGTCAGTGATTCTTGGCAAACCAAAACCTCTCGAGGACGGGATGGGTCAGGTTGGACGGAGGAGACCACAGTCTCGGTGTGTTCTTCAAGCTGTGGCGAGCAACAGCCAGAAAATACTCAACACTCAATATGTAATGCATTATTTCTTACCGGAGACATGGGTTTGCAGCAAGAGCAGACGTCAGTGTCTCTCCGGTGTCTCGTTTTCATGTGAAGCTCATCGAGTTTATCCCTGTGCATGAAATGTGCTGCGCAAATAAAGCTACAGGACATGCACAGCCAGTGAACCAACACTGTTTCATGATTAAAGTTTGAGGAAGTCACACTATTGCAGCTGCAGTAAAATACTGGAGCTGAAAGCGAGACACTTGGCTGGTGGTCTATTTCTGCCATCAGCCTTCACCTTTTAAATATCTTCCAAACATCTAAATCTGTTGCCCTTTCTCCAAACACAAACCCCAAGCACGCTTTGTTCATCTGTGCGCTATTCTGCTCTGAAAACGTATCCATTTCTCTCTCTCGCTCCACAACTGTCAATCTCGCGCTCGTCAATAAAGGCCATTTATCCCATCGCCACCTAGACTCCGTTCTCTCAGACCATTACAGCATACTCTCTCCCTCTCTCTCATGTCTTATTTCACCCGCCTCACCCGAGTGCTTCCTCGCTCATTTCTCTCCTCACTCCCTCTACAGCTTTAAAGTGTTGAAATACAACTCTTGTTACTCTTCATACTCCCCGTCGCCACGATCCCATTTCTCTTCTCCTGACTCCCACGCGTCTCTTTGGGTTTCACGGTGAGGCCCAAATTGAGTGTAAAGCAACTGTTTCCGAAGTGCCTTGCGGTCCAAGTATGAATTTTGAATATCAATAAGATTTACTATTTTTATTTTATTTTTTGTCCTAGAATTATCATTTGTGCTCTTGCTCTACCTCCCTTGCACGAGGGAGGAGCTGTTAACCTTTCCCTGTGTGTTTTTGCGGTGAAAGCCGGTAATTTCATGCGAGCATGATGGCATAAATTTCAACCGACACCTGGCAATTCCAGTTTAATTTGCCTCTTTCCTGGCCCGACACCAGACCATACTGTGCTGTGCTGTGCTATAACTGGAGCCTCACGCCTGGTTGCCAAGTGCTCAAGTGTCATTAAATCGATCTCTTTTGAACAGTAATACCTTAAGAAAGAGCAGTTCTGGTGGTTGCAGTGGATGCATTTTTATTAGGGCGCTAGGAAAGATGCTTGTATATGCTTAAGTTTTCTTTTTGGTGAACAAAAGCAAGATGCTGTTCGTTATGTTATGCTATGCTCTCTCTTGGACATTACATCCAGTTCTGTTTAAACAGGAAATCTGCAGTGGCATGGCCGTTCTTAGTAGTGGGGAAAGAAGGGAGACTACTAACACTACGCTAAGCTTCTCCCCAAGGCCGGGTATAACATTATGTGCTGTGCTAAGTGATAAGTTTTACCTAAGGCACTGAGCCGAATCTTCTACAGTCTCTTATCACACACCGGAAAATACAGTTTCTATATACAAACACGCAGCCTTTTAGCAAAAATAAACGCCACATACAGACATTATATTGCACGGACACAAACAAATACGCAGATGTTCAGACGTAAGAAATCAATAGTTCACCCTCTGGATAGACAGAGGGAAAGAATGCCATCATTACATCTCGATTGCCATAGTTTTCTATCTTTCTTTTAAATTATTTATGTGAGTGCCACTCTGTGCCCAGACTGTGAAATCCTGACATATTATCTATGAAGACTGTTTTCATTCCATTCACATCAATCCCCACCTTGCTGGGCAACAACACATGTCCCAGAGAAGGGAAGAGAAGACAAGAAAGAGAAGTAGGATAAATTAAGTAAAAGGCAAACACACCTTTAGGTGCCAGGTTGGTTTCTAACAACATCTAAGTGTTGTTCTTTTAAAAAAAAACACATAGGGCTGGAAGTGGACATAAGCTTTTACTAAAGGATGCATTTAAACAAGTCTGCAGACCGGTCAGGGGCCTCTGCTGGCTGCTCATTAAACCTCACAATGTTTGCTTCTCTTTCTCAACATGATCTGTTGTTGTTTGCCCAAATGACCGCTGGTTTTCACAGGCTGGAATATACATTCAAAATAATTCCGTCAGAAACACTCTCGTCATATTAAACCCATGGAAACACAGTCAGACAGCATGCTTAGACAAACCGGGAGCTCAGCGTGGGACATTCACGCACAAGAGTGAGCCCAAGCAAGGTATCGGAACATATTTTCAAGTGTGTTAGACTCTGATCTACAAAGGTGGAGGTTGGCGGCAGCAAAGCTTTGCAAGTAGTAGCAGCGTGAGGCTGCATTAGAGCAGCAAGAAATGAGTGAAGAGGTCGTGTTATTTGAGTTGTGTGAGAGCATGAGAGATAGACTGCCATCAGTCGGCTGTCATGTTTTGGTTTTCACATGAGCAATAGGGCCCAAATATTTTTGTAGAATGTACAGTAGTGGCAGCAAAAGACCAGGGTTCACGACCTGGTTGGTTGTCCTCTCACTGTCCAAAAAACAAGCAGGGGTTTAACTGAACACGCCAACATTGCCTCTAGGTGTGAATGTGAGAGTGAATGGTTGTTTGTCTCTCCGTGTGTTGGCCCTGTACAGAGTGTATCCTTACCTTCTGCCCCGTGTCGGATGAGATTGGCTGCAGTGACCCTCATGTGGAGGATAAAGCTGTAGGAAATGGATGGATGGACGTCTCCTTAGCGCACGGGGGAGGGGGAGATAGTGAGTAGATAGACCGTGTGCTCTTCACAGGAGAACCTATCGATCAGTTGAAGGTCAGATATGAGGAAGTGGTTTATGGCTGAAAATGACCTCCCTTTGTTTCCACCGTCTCCCTCCATCCACGTCTTTCATTTGTGTTGTCTCGGATTGATAGAGACTCCTCCTGAACACTCATGGACCTGCACACTGACAAACACACATACTCAGGAACATCACCGCTGTATTGATTGCCTCCTTCTTGGAAACTTGTTTATACAGTTCGGGCTCGTACAGTGTGCACAAACGTCAGTAAAAGCAACCTCGCAGGGACACGTTTATTTTGTCGTAAATCGACTCATGTAATTCCACACGGACACACACGCAAAGCCTCACAGTGCACACGGAGGGAGGTCACGCGCTTGTTTTAAAATCACATGTGTTATTCAGGCAGGTCCTGCAGACACCAGCGCTGATAATGGGTTTGTGACACCTTGACGTGAAGGATTACGACGTGATGGAAACACAGAGGACCAACACTGTGACATACACTATGTCTTCCTGTGTGCGTGCTTCATGTCACCGCTATCTATATCCACCATCTCAGTGCATGGTAATGTGTGTTGTGTATGAGAATGTGGTTAAAATGTATATATGAAGAATAAAAGAGCAATTTGCTTTTTTTATGTTATGACCTGCTTTATTCATTAGTTGAAAGGATAAGCGGGATTTTGTTGTTTTGGCAATAAACACTGCTAATAATTGTAATAAAATCTGAGCTGCAGAACACAGTTTCACTACAGACACTGCCTTTCAAAGGCATTTTATGGACCATCAACAACAACAACATGTTGTTGTTTTACATAACCTTTTTGAGGGGTTGTTTGTATGGCCTGTATACACTTTATTATCTCTCTCTTTTTTTTACTCTCTTTTAATAACCTCATTTTAACTTTTACGTTCTGTTGTGAGTTTTATATCGGAAATTGTCTCGTTTCTGTACCATCGATATGCTGCTTTAGCTTTTTTCATATTGATATTTAAAGCTGTGGAGGTTTGAAAACACTCGCTGATGAAAGAGAGGCGACAGAGTGGAGAAGAGAGACAGGGACATGACTTGTCCTCGTGCGAGCTCTGTGCTGCTGTCAAACAATGCTGCCAATTCATTGATTAATCTATTTATAATCGATTAATCATTGCAGTCTCACAGGGAACAGCTCTATCGCTCACTCACTCACTCATCCTCTGCCGCTTTATCCCCCATGAGGATCGCAGGGGGGGGACAGTGTCACCAGTCCGTCACAGGGCCACATAGAGACAAACAACCATTCACTCTCACACTCGCGGTCGATTTAGAGCGTCCAATCTGCCTAATGCCCAAAATCTGCATGGAACAGCTCATTAACTTAAAAAAATAACAACACAAAAACAAAGACAATTTCTACAGCTGAACCATGCCCACACATTTTACTGCAGCAAACGCGCTCACTTTGAACACTGACGAGGCTGAAACACTGTCACATTGCATTTTTAGAAGAGCTGAGGACAAATATATCTTGGTAAATGTAACGCAAACGCAGCTAAAGAGAAAAGAGTAAATATATTTGTGCATGCTGTAGAGTGTTAGACAATTTTAATCACCCCGGAGAGTTAATGTGGACAACCCACGAGCAGTGATGATTTCAGCTCTATAGATGAACGTTATCTTTCACGACTACAAAATAAATCTCTTGGAAAATCAGTGAAGATTGAAACCTAAAAATACCTTCCCTCCTGTCAACAGACTAAATCCCAGTGTGCTGAGCTGACAGGTGCAAAGGTTTTCCAGAGTTTAAATGCTGTTTTGTTATCCCCTCATGGGCAGAGAGACGTCGGAAAATACAGACGATTACAAAAATGAATGGGAGTATCTGAGCTGAAAAAAGTGAGGGGCCTGAGTGATATGGACCAAGCGTTATATCTCGATGTTTTTAGCTGCATCCCGATAGACTAAGATAGTTCTAAGTCAAAGCCACATGTGCCAAATGTCACACAGGCACTGTATCAAAATGTGCAGAGATAAACAAATTCTTTCAAATAAAAATGTTCCTTAAATAAAATAAAGAATGCTATTGCCCCATACAACAAAATATGCTGAATTTTTCTCCGGGTTCTCTGGCTTCCTCCCACTGTCCAAAAACTGACCGTAGGTGTGAGAGTGTGAGTGTGGATGGTTGTTTGTGGCCCTGTGATGGACTGGCATATCTGTCCAGCGTGTACCCCGCCTTTTACCCTATATGCCAGAGATTGACCCTAATGTGGCGGATAAAGCGGTAGAAAATGGATGGATGGATGTTCAGATGGACTCTCATCACAATTTTACTATGAAGCGCCTCACCATGTGGTCGCTACAGGCAGGACTTGGGTTGTGCTCACTGCTCAGACTTGGAGAGAAAGCAGGACAGAGGTAAGGGTGAGGTTGAGTGAGAACCCCATGTCGGCGGCTATAACAGTAGGATTTTAATGTAACATAAACAATATTGATACAAAGATATTGTTTCATTCTATGAACAAATATCTATCTTTCTTAAAAAACTCTATGTATTATACTAGACCTTATTTGCTGCTACTCATCCCAGATTGTATAACAAAGTAGAAAGAGTGGACAGAGAGAGTAATGAGGGAGCCTCAATTTGTTTCTACCTTCACCATCCATCTTATTACAACATGATGGAGAAAAATGACTAAAGCACCAAGACTGAGTTTGTAATTAAATGTCAGAGTAAATTAAAGTAGAACCTCAGACATGAAATGAAGTGTCTGTGGAGTTTATTCCAGGGGCGGGCAACCTTTTTCATATCAAGGGCCATTTATACTTCGTCAAAAGCCTCTAATACCATTCTAAGTTGTTGGGCCCATATATCAAAATAAGCTCTGCAAGGAGGCCGTTCACATGCAGCATCTAGGAACGCTTGAAAAATGTTTTCAAGAAGCCGTGGGACTGCCCGCCACTATCACTAATAAGCAACCAAACCTGCTGGAATGACTGAAGGTGCAGCAGCTTCAGTGAAATAAATAATGCATTAAAAAAAGTCGAAACAAAGACAATGTATTACCAGTGCCACTTTTCCCTCGCCCCAGATTTGCTGTTTGATATGTTTGTGGGGAAAAAAGAAAAAAAACAACTCGTACCTGGGCGCATCGTCTGCTTCACCGACTGATTCAGGAGCTTTGGCTGGATGATGGAGGCTCAGTGGTTATTTCAGGACCAAGTATCACAAAGATGTGCTGACGGTGCTCGTTGCATTCCAAAAAGTTGAGATACTTTTTTTTTTTCATATGCGACTCTATAGGACTTGCCCAGAGAAAAACAGGCAGTTTGGCAGCAGATGCACATCACAACGGCGTCGCTGCATGTGAACTGTGTCTAATGCAAAGTGCTTCTCTTTGGTGAGGTGTCTGTATCAGCTGGCAGTGATGGTGATGATGATGATGATGATGATGATGCTACTCACAGATGGTCTTCCAGGTTTGGGTCAGTCAGTCTTGAGCAAACTTTGTTATTTTCTGTGAAGAAAAAAGAAAAAATACAACTGTTGTTATTCTCTCTTTGTATTTTTTAATTTTTAAGTGCATGAAAAGTGTCTTGTGGACCATGTAAAAGCCTGAAGGCCAGCGGTTTCTCATCCCTGCTTTAGTCAAGCAGCTGAGGGGGAAAAAAGTGATGAGAGAGAAAAGGATTTATTTAACTAATTAGTGAGAACACTTAAGTCTGGATATTATAGCCGGAAAGAAACAGTGAAGTGAGATCAGAGACTGATGGGAAAGAAGCAGACTTTAGTTCAGCTCATTGAGCTAACGTGTATGAAAAACAACTCACCCACTGCTTTTTTTTTTAATGTCTGAAATCATTATCCCACGATCTAACAATAGACATTTATACACTTCCCACACACTCATCCACTTCCATAACTCTCACAACCAATGTGTGAGCAAACAAAGCACATTATTACAATTTCCACTGACGAACCGATGATTAGGAAACACTCAGGGTGCTTAAGGACTGTAGGTCTCCAAACTAAATCACATGTTGTAGTCCCGACATCATTATTTTCCACTAAGATTAATGCTGTACTTGATTATAACATTGAGGTGTGGATTCAGAAATCTGAAACTCATACCATGCAGGCTTTGCATCTTTTCCACCATAAATTTTAAATGTTTTCTTTGCATCCAGCTGTTTATTCTTTCATTGGGTTGCGCCTGTCACTCACACTGAATTTGCATTCTTTACGTTCATTTATTTCATCCTCGCTTGCGTTCTGTAGTTGCCACAGTGGTTATTAAAACAACAACAAAAAACAACACATACACAGTATACATAAGCTTAGCAGTATTCCTCTTGTACAACCCCAGCTACTGCTTTAACTTTATTTATGTGAATAAAATTTAAAAAAAATACATGGAAGTACTGTAAGTATATTCAAAGTAGCCTATCAATGTCTAAAAATCTGTAACCATAACAATCCATTCACTCTGTGCTGTTCCCTTAAGATCATATTTCTCCTCCAGAATGGTTCCATCCATCTGCTGAAATCCTATTTTTGTGACAAATGTTAAGACACACAATCTCACTCCATCACTGCTGACTGAAGCTGCCAGAGAAAGGGAAAGGGGATGGGTGGACTGAGGAGAATTAAAAATGATAAGGTATGGAAAAAGAAAAGAGGTCCCGGTTCTCTTGCACTGTCAACTGATGAGCGAATATCGGTGTCCAATGATCTTTAATTCACTGATTTGTGATGATTCAAAACTAGAGCAGAAAAGCAACTTCAAACTAAAAATGTCCTTAAATCTAGAACATTTACCACATATGTGTAAAATAGAACCAAAAACAATTTTACAACCAAAACAAATTACTCTAAAACAAGATTAAAAATACTTTCATACACCTATATGGTGTTTATAAGGATATCATGTGTAGAATGAACAACAAGCAATAATCCCGGTCTGTGTTAATGGTCCAATAGTTCAATTCTAATATAAATGTTCTCTAAAAACCCATATATATAATATAAATAAGAGTCAACGTGGTTTTATAATGTTAAATGTGAAATAATGTGAGAATTAGACCTACATCAGACAACTTCAACTGACGAAACCTGTGACTTTGAAGAAGAGTTGAGCTGAAGCTCTGGTAACAGGATGGATCAGGGTTTGCTTCAGGGGACACAGAATCCCCGTCAACAAACTGTCAACAACCTCGACTGGTAATTCAGTTATCCAAGTATAGGAGTGGGACCCAGATGTGAAGTCAGCGTGTGCTGTCACAACACCGCTGCCCTCAAACATCAAAGGAAGCTGCCGCGGATGCTCGGGGAGCAATCATTTGACAATCAGCGCTATCGCTCACAGCAATGACTCACCCAGGAATAAACCGTCTTATCGCAACTCTGATTGACCCGTTCTGCACAACGTCAGCCACTTCTGGCAGTCTACAAGGTTAAAGGCAGCAGCTGGACTGCTTTATCTATTTAATGTACGTCTCAGCAGACGTTACTTTCATCACGTAGAGTCGTGATGTTACAGTTCAGTTGTTCCAATACAAGTCATGCAGTATACACAATAAAGAATACTGGTTTTCGGTATGAGCTGATATACCGTCCAGCACTTGTTCCATCATTGATTGTCTATTTTCCTCTAAATGGTAACATCACGTTCTATTGAAGAAGACCCAAAAGCAGCTGTTTAGATCATCATCTCCTCAGGAAAAGTATAATTATAATAATTATAACATACAGTATATGATTATGATCGTGACATGTGTGTCATCAGCTATAAGACACAGCCTGGTCGTGTTATTAGACTTTCATTTACATTCATTTCTTTGTGAAAAACTAACACGCAGCTGATATATAAGGAATTTTCAACCCTCTAGGAAGCGTATGTGTTGATCAACTTAAATTGCCTCTCTCGCTGCATAGTTATGGAGGTTGTCAGCTCTTGACAACAGCTCTCAAATGTTCCTAACCTTTGCACGAAAGCTGCAAGAAAAGAAAAACACAACACAACCTTGTTTATTAGACTGAGGTCAGGCTGGCAACACGGCAAACGTGTCAACACAGTCGTTCGGCAAGAAAGTGAAACCTCGACTGAATGTGAACGGTTACGGTTAGATGCGACTTTGAGCATCTCCGTGCTCCAATGCAGCGAAACATCTCATTCTCCAGTCTGTCACTATGAGCTGAAACATGGTAAATCAATGCTCATTAAATCAGTAACTCCACCTTTAGGCTTAAGCTCATCTTGACCAACATTTACAACTAACCCACTGATAAATCTTTTATTGACTCAGAGAAAAGATCTGGAGAGAGCCCCTCAGTCGGGGGTTTAACTTGTTCCCAAATCCAGTGATGCTCTTATTCAGCTTTCAGTAAAGGATCTGAAAAAATGACAAGTCATTAACGCCCTGGGTTGTAGAATGGCTGCAGAATCGTTTACCTCAGGAGGAGGTCACCATTTCGCTGTTTCAAGGAAATAAATAATCCGCAAAAGGCAGTGAGCTCGTCTCTTAATTTCACCGTGGGCAATTTTGGAAAATCAGAGAACGTTAACCCTTGAAATTAAACTAGTAAAACAACAGAGACAAAAAGCTGTTTATATAATAGGAGGATATAAACAAGTGCAACGAGACGAACGCAGCCAATTTACTATTATGTGGGGTGTTATTCAAAGCAAAGTGAAGCACTTCAGACGCCACTTTAATTCAACGCTGAAATAGGTAAAAGATGGTTATGTTTGAAAAAAGAATCCAATCACAGGGATTATTATTATTATTATTATTATTATTATTATTATAACAACAACAACAAAAATAATAATAATAATAATAATAATAATACTGATGATTACAATAATAATAATTATATGGATGTAAGTAGGTTATGTAAATTTTTGCCTTTGATGGGCTGAGGAAAAGTGCTGTTAGTGTGACACCACGTCTCACCTTTCCCGCACTGATGGCTTCTTTTATTACGGCGTGATCTGAATCCATTTCCTTCCCGTCACCTCTCTGATGGTGCTGCTAATGTTGCTTGATAAAATTATGTAAAAGAACAGCCCCCAGTCCTGCTGTGAACATATTGAATTATCTGTCTGAGGAGGGACGGAGATAAAATGAGAGAAAACCCAGGAGATGGATGACCTCTTCAAGTCCCTGGCACTTGTCTCTCTTTCTCTCTCTGGGGGTTAATATGGTTTTAATGAAACCCTGCTCTGACAACAATTCATGTCACGGCGGAGAGTGAGCGACGATTGATAGAGATGTTGAGTGTGACACAGTTTTATTAACGAACAGTGAAGGATGAACGCATAAGACAACAACCTCAGACAGCTGGGAGCTGCATTTTTGCATAGAGCAGGACATTGATTACGTCCCCAGACGATGTATCGCGTCCACTTTCTGTGGAATAGCTGCGTCTCAGTGGTTTAATACTGTTCTGATACACTGTTTTAATGCTGCACGGGTATAAAATTTAAGGAAGGGCGAGAGCGAGATGCGGCTGCTGAGGGCGTTCAATCTGGAGCTGCTCCACTTAACTGGAGGACGAACAGAAGAGAGATGAAGAGAGAAGATGAATTAAGAGAGCTTAGGAGTAATGTGCTTCACTCAGTGAGCCGCAGAGGGCTCAATGATGAGAGCACCGTTGTAGTATTAAAATTGTGTTTGCGGGTGTGTGGAAATAAGTGTATATATATATATATATATATATATAGATATACATATCTATATATATATATACACATATACATACATATATATATGTATAAATATATATATATATATATAAATATATATATATATATATATATATATATATATACATATATATATATATATATATATATATATATATATATATATATATATATACATATATATATATATATATACATATGTACTGTGTATAAAAAGAGAGGGATATTGATGGCTGACAGTTGTGCACTCCTGTCAGCACAGCAGAGACAGGAGTCAGTGGATGTATAATAGATACAATGAGACGGGAAGGAAGTGAGAGGGGAGAGGTGGGAATGGAGAAGATAAATGGACAGAGGAGGTAACGTTGGTGCAACAAGGTCAAATAAACATCAAGGAGGGACGGGACAATGTTACACAAAAGGCCGGGCGTTAAACAGACGGGTTAACAGACACGTCGGTCATTTACATGTAAGAAATGTGAGTTACGATTAAGAGTTGGAGCCAAGAGAAAGTAAAAAAAAACAACACATCACCACACAACAACCTCGTCTTTTGTGACACAATGTAAAATGTTCTTCTCTACATTTGGGTGCAATGTGGTGACTTAAAGATTTGAACTGTTTCCTATTTCAGATGTGTAATACACATAAATATTCAATCAATTTGCTAACTGCTTTGTTTCAAATTGTGATTTCAATTTGAAAAGGGAGAAACTTTGACAAACATCCTAAAACAAATTTCATATAAAATACTGCTGGATATATTATGTCCCCCTTTCCCTGCTTCTGTAGATTTAATTTGTGTAGCATCATATCACTGAATTATTATACCACTTTCAGTGGACAATATTATATTAGTTCAAATTAAGTATTTGAATTTGTCTTCATGCGTACAGTAACATACATAAATGAACATATCATTTCGATTGGTTCATTCTGATTACTGCCACCTGGCATCGACTCTAATGGCCTGATGATGTTTGTCACACGAGCCACGGCGTAAACCATTTCCATGGTAGCACACGCGTTAATAATTGAATAAATGATGGCTGAGTTCCATGAAGGCGCTTCGCTCATGGTGCCTCACTGTCGCGAATAACGTGTCAATAAAGCACGCTTTTGAGTCGGACGGCGATTTTGATTTTTCTCACACTGAAGCAGATCTGCAAAAAACGTCTGTATATCAGGGTCGCGTCTATGGGCACGCGGTGTAGACGTATTAATGCCCCACTGTGTTTTAAATATCTTTACACAGTGAATGTTGGACTGAAAGCACATTAAACAGCAACATCTTTCATTGCATGTCAAACAAAAATCACAATTTAGTCCAGGCGGCTCTATTTAAACGACTGCAGTAAGAGACATCACTTAATTACAGCGGTGAACATTTGGAAATAAACTATTAGAAACCCAGGCTGTGGGCAAACCTGCTGGTTCAGGCCGCCCCCTGAAACCTTCCCTCTGTCTTATTCCTTCCTGTTCGTCGTGTAGCTTGTAAACCCAACAGAGCACACAGGTGTTAAGTGCTGCTTGTACTAAGATGTCGGCTTGCCTTCCATCAGATAACCTCATAGCATCCTCTGTGTCCCGGTTCACAAAAGCACACATGCTTCCTTAGTTAAGTCTAACTCATTATAATTGATAAACCACCCAACACGGAGGGACGCGGAGAATTTTAATGTTGGCTGAGGGTTATGCTGCTCGATTAAAAGTAGCAGAGGAGAGAATGTGTATAAGAGCTCACAATTTAAAGTGCCAGTGTGCAACACTGATGCCCCATTTTTTCACGTAGATTCTCAAAGCCCGAAACGGACCTGAACTGAACTTCTGCAGTGACAAAGACACAGACTCTGTGTATGAGTCAGGACTGTGAGGATTAGGAGGAAGCTTTTCATGGCAAGGAGGAGCCCTGTGACATCAGACTTTCCCCAACTCCTTAGACAAGGAGCCTACAGACTCCAGGTCCATACTCCAACCATATTTGCCGCCTTGCTTCACTAGTGTAGCGGATATGCTTCGTCAGTTGTAAAATGAAATGTAAAAAAAACAAAAAAAAAAAAACGTCACTGTCTGAGAGTCATGTGGAGTTACAAGGCACGGGTTGACTCATTTGACAGTTGTTTGAACATTCATTTATATTTCAAAGTTACACAGTGCAGCTTTAAAATGTCATGCACATTTAATTTGAATGGCGCGGATCTTTGAACAAAGTCAAAAATATAGTATAATATATAAAAAAATATAGTACACTTCCTATCGTGTTGCAAAAAAAAATTGTGCTCACGACACAGCAGCAGTGTGCGACGTAAATAATGACAATCTTTACATTTATTATACTTTCAAACCAATGCCACCATCTGTGTGGTATACAAGGCCCCTCCATCATGGTGGTGCTCAAAGCCCGAATAACTTGCCGCCCTTGGCCAAGTGGAAAGGGAACTTGACTTGTAACCGGTTCAAATCCCCACCTGGCCAAAAAGGGCTGGGGTACCCAACCCCCAATGCCCCCCGGGCGCTACTCAGTGTGGCAGCCCACTGCTCCTAATTCTAGAATGGGTCAAATGCAGAGGAATACTTTCCCTAAGGGGATTCTAATTCTAAGAGCTACAGTACTCTTGATGACAAACACTTATAACACAAGCCATTTAGTTTGAAAAGTGTCAGCACTAATAGGGAACTGAACATAGTTCATACAAACCCGGCGCTTGGATTTCTTGGATACACCTACTGAACCCACTGAACTGCAGCAAAGCATATAACACTTTGCGTGGAGCACAATTATACACAAGACAGCACTCGGTGTTTTAAAGTGTATAAAGGAGTTTTGTGTCTGTGCCCGGGTGAAGAAGAAGAAATAAAGTACAATAACACAGAGATGCCGCCGCTCACTGGCGTTTGAGTCACCATGTCATTAGCAACCTCTAAAAATAGATGCTCACTCCCACTTTTATTGCATATTTGGTGTATCGTTGTAAAGAGAGGAAAAGGTGAGGAGAGAGGCACAGGTAGTGTGCTGGTGTCAGGAGACACACCTTCATCATTTCAGCCGTTATCCTCCCCTCAACGTCTGAATAGTTGAAGCCATTTCACACAAAGAGGTCTGGGAGAAACGGGTTATTTACTGCTGATTGCAGGTTTAATAATAATAACTGAGACTGAAGGGCATGTCGTGTGGGCGGCATAAATGTTTATTCTTACATAAGAACTTTTTCTTTTTTAGATTTGCATGTGTTAAAGAGAAATTGGCTGACTTCAGAAAAGTAACAGCTGTGACTGAAACTTTCCGGCTTTTTTTTTTTCAAATTAATTTATACTCCTGTTAAAAATGCTAAATGTGGTCTTAACACATGCACCTAAGTCAACACTAAAGAGCGACTAAATATGATTAGACCCATTAGAGCAACATCTACTTAAAAGAACCATCTCTCTCGCTGATAATCCAATTACAAAACCTTTTAAATAATCATAAAATATCTTCTTTTTCTCTTTTGAATACTCAGTGTTGAATGTTGTTCTCAGCTTCATCATTCTTACATGGCTCCTATAGACAGCTTAAGGCAAGTTACAGATCTTTTAAAAACATATTTTTATTTTTAAGTCACTTGGAATTCAATTTAAGAGCAAATTCACCATAAACATAAACAATAAACATCACTTACAGAAGGTTATGGATCATTTTGGCCAAGAGATTATTTTAAGTTTGATTTTGTCTTGATTTCATAGACAATGATCAGGTATTAATAAGATCAACGTGATCAATGAGTGTAAATACTAATATCCAATACAGGGGACGGTTTTTCAACACAGCTGCTGCTTCTCGTTCTTTCATTCTCTGAGATTTTCAGTCACAATTTCGGCACACGTCTCTGATCCTCGGAGTAAACACTTCACAATTTAACACCGTAGTAATGATCACTTGAGTGAACACTGACTAAGTACAGGTCTAATGAAGCTCCTCCTAATATCGTTGTGGTTCTCAGGATGGGGTTTTTATTTTAGTTCCATTGACAATTGCACAGATGTAGACTATATTTGATCCATACTGTGATGGAGGCTGTGACAGAACGAATACTGATGCCATTTGAGTCATCTTTACGCTCCGTGTCTTTGTTGCATCATCTGTCCTCTGTCTTCCAGGGTCAGCTCTCATTACAGCTCATTCAGGCTGTCGATTTATTTCACTCTAATTTTCAGTTCTGCAAAAGAACACATGACATGACTCCTCTATATATCCATTTGAATATCCATGCACTGCATGGTTCCTGCGTGGAGCAACGCTGTAGACAGTGTTGCACCAACATGCTTTTCCCCACTCAAACAGTCATGGATGCGTGCACCATGTCCTCAGCATGCCGCCGCCTTCCTGAGTCGCTCTGATTTTCGAAAACCCGTGATGCCTGGGGAGCTGCACCTGTATCAGGGAAAACTCATTGCTTTCAAGATGTTGTACATAATGCATTGTGATTCCAATACAGTCAGACAGTGCTGAATATTTACAGCCTCTGAATGATCCAGCATCTGCTTAGACCTTGAAAGGCTTTCTCTGAATCCAACACGGAGAAAATCCTCTGCGCTACCCAGGCTGTGCTGCTGAGAGTGTGACAGGCTGTAATCTGCGGTTCTGTAATCACCGTTAATCGATTCACGGAGACTCTGAAAACACGTCTCCATGCGGGGTCACTTGCTGTGCTTTTTAGAAATTAGATTTAGATTTGTGTCTCACACGAATGCTATTCCTTCCTTACACTTGAGGGGGTGAACAGTGAGAGAGAGGAAAGTGTAAAAACAAGCCAAATTTAGAAAGGAAAAAAAAGAAAAAAGAAAAACAACCAACATTTTTCTTTCCTTACAGACTTCCCCAAGGCCAGTTTGACCACTGGAGTGTGAGATAAGAGCAAGAAAGGAGCAGAGGAAAGACTGAGCGATGAAAAAGAGCAGCGTGAAGGGAGGACAGGATAGGACAGAATGAATGTGCAACACATATGGTTTTATATTGTGGATGCTACTCAGAGCATTTATCATATCATAAGCCGCTCAGAGACAGTAATGTCCCCGTGGACTCAGCTGTCTTGAAATCATGACAGATTTCTCACTGATAAACACGGAAAAACAAGATTTTGACAAGCAGTACAAATCACTGCATAGACTCAAAACAGCAGTGTCCAAAACACCGATGTGCTCAGGTATGTCAGAGACTCTTTTAAAACGAGGAAGTCTGGAATATAGTCAGCAAATCTGCATGATTTTCTTTTTCACAAATGATGATGATGGTTTAGATACTCAGTGTGATTGCTCGACTTTAAGGAGACCTGTTGTGTTTGGATACAAGAAGAGAAGACTCTCCTCCTTCGCTTTCCTCACCTCACACATTTATTAATACTGGCGTGTTTGATGTGGCCTCTGTGCTACCGTTTGCTTTAAATCCCGTTTCAGTTGCGGAGACACGCGTTAGCCTCAGTAGAACAAAAAGAAAACATCTTAACCTTTTAAACAAGCCATTAGCTGCTGACGGACAAGGATTTTTCTTCATCTGCTGGCTATGGAAATCTCACTAGAAAAGAGAAAGCAAAAAGGTGAAGACGCGCTGAGGCTATTAAAGTAACAGAGATGCTCCAATGCACGCTCTCAAGAAATTGCAAGATTATCAACAGGAACAGGAAAATGACTTAAATGCTAATTATTATAAATGCATTTATGTAAACATTCATTGTATTTGTATGATTGGCATTAGCTTGTCCTTCGGCGGCTCCCTCTCTCACAGCGGATGAGCCGCACATTTGATTTGGCACTAGATGTTGCCCCTGTGGCTAAATGTCAATTTAGAGTGTCCAATTAACAATGAGCAATGGGGATTGGGTACCTTGCCCAGCCCGGTCACAAGCCAAGTTCTCTTCCCGCTTGACTATAGGCTGCCTCCACACAATTGATGTATATAAATAGTTTCTTTGACTATTGACACTGAGCAAATGAATATTTCACAACGAGGTGAAAATGTGTTTTACCGCTTCTCTAGTTGACATTCTGCAGCCGGTTTCATTACTGAACATATTCAGCATCACAGATGGGTATTTTTGGATGCAAATCACAAGAAATTCATGGACAAACACCACATTGCTCGGGAAAAAACATTCTAAAATTAAATGTTGGTACAGTGTGGCCAATGGTGGATAGAGCATTTTAGAAACAGATTAGAAACATCATGACATTTAAAACAACAATCACAACTGTGACACAATGGAGTGTCCAGTAATCCTGTCTTAATTATAGGAAACGGGAAAATCATATTATATTAAAATTAGAATTTGTTTTTTATTTGCACATAGTGATAGTGAATTGGACCTCTGGAGCAATGGTGGTGCTCATTGGTCCCCAGCTCTTAATCTGTCCCTGGATTTGAACCAGTAACCGTCCCGTCACGACCCTAATTCCACTTGGAAGAGAAAGCACTCGTTTTGCTGCAGTCAATGCAAAGATAGATAGTTGTTGATGCTGTTCCTGCAGAGTTCTGTTTACATTTTGGCGAGAGTAAGTGACCTGGAGGCTCACACAAGGAGAACTTCATGAATATAGCACAAATCAAGTCATACATGGAGCTAACAAGGACTAAAAGCAAGATGACTAAACAGTTTGTCCGACAGTTCGATCTGGACCAGCGCAGAGGAAGTGAACGTCCTACTGGTGACGGAAAACGGAGAGTGTGCAACATGTTGACGCATTCAGCGGAGCGCGCTGTGTTTACTGCGATGAATATCGCTGTGACGCTATAGGCTCAGCTGGGAGCAAAACGACTTTACTACTTATGTTATCTGTGGTGTAAATGAGGTAGTATGTGGTACTTCTGCTCTGTGAATGTTGTTTTATTAAAAGGAGAAAGGGGATTAAAGGACTTCCTTTTTTTTTTGCCATAATTAGCCCCCTGACGAAAATTTAAATGCCCATCCATGAACTTGATTGCTGAGTCTAAAAAAGCATGCAGAGCTTGACCATGTACATTATTCAAGTGATGACTGCTCTTTCAGCCTCGCACAATGTGATAGCTAGTTATGGCATTAGTGTTACTGAACTTAAAAACTGTCAAATGAAGATCTGTAAAATATTACTTTATGAGGGTATGCCTCTCAAAAGTGAAGTCACAGACAATAAACTTGGCTTTCATAATTACTGGCGCAGCAGATGTCAGAAGTTAACGCAGTGCAGAACTCTTGATGCAAATTAAGATTAGGCCTATGCATTCTAATGGTGATGGACATGCATTGTAGTAGGATTTGGAACCCATATATACGTACATAAGATCTCCATGTTGCATTTAGAGTTGTTCAATGAGAAAGGCCGATTTAACAGATCTCATTTTTGGGATAAATATTAATCCCTAGCATCCAGAATACATTATGGCAAAAAATTAACTTCAGTGCACTCCAGAGTCTCAGATGTCCTCTCCTGTCCTCTGCAGCTGAAGAGGACATGTACATCAGCCTCTTTGTCATTCAGCGCTGTCATCATACTCTTCCGGCCCCGCAGAGCCAATGCTAATAAGCTGCAGATGGACCCCGATGCCACTGGGTGAGCGGTCTAGTTTAGTCAGTGAGATGTGACTTGCAGCGAGACGATGCGCGTCAACTGTTAATGATGGAATGTGAGGCCGCTGCTCCTTAAAGCTACAGAATGCCAACACTGATCGTGGCCAATTACGGAGCTGAGGACCAACAATGGAGCTCTGCAAGACTGTTTAAACAAGTGTTGCACTATCAATCATGTAAGGATTGTTTTTACTGGTAAAAGTCAAAGCAGAAACTTGGCCAACTGATCCCTCTCCTTCACACCAGATGGTTCAACACTTAGATATTTCTTTATAGCTTTGTTTGGAAGCAATTAATACTACTTTTAGTACACGATTAGTATGTAAAATACAGTACTGTGTAAAAGTCGCAGGGTCCTGTACATTAGCACACATGAGTTTACCTCATACAACATGTGTATGTAATGTTCAATATATTTGAAATAGTAGGACAAACACGAACATTAATTTGAGTTCCACCCAAAAAAATGTCGTGTTTATGACTGCATGCATGTTTGCTGTATTTTCTGGATGTCTTCCAATGAAGTGATTGAGACATAATAGTACTGTGTGGCCATTAAAGCATTACTAATTGCTAACAAATCTGACGGTGGCCTACGACTGCTGCTAGTATAAACTGCCAGTGAAAAATGTCTCTAGTGCTTGGACTGAATGAGGATTGGCAACATCGCCAATTAGACTGAAGCACGCTGGGGTGATCAATGAGCACACTCAGCCACAGGCAGCAGGAGAAACATTTATCCAAATTAGACTGTATCTCTCCATCAATGCAGGAGACCAGTAACAACCAAAAGAGACTCACGACCTCTCAATGTGATCACATCAATGACTCGCGTTGACAAACAGTGTCAGTCTGCGTAAGCACAGTATCAGTGGCATTTAAGTAATTTAAGTAATGTGCATTTTTTCCTATCTGAATGTCATTTCTCTGGTTCTCACATGTGGTGTAGTTAGGACTTATACCAGCAGAGGGCACAAATCAACCACAGCACTAATGAAATCAACAAGAGAAGAAGTCAAAATGACTGGGAGACACCAATGGAAAGAGTTTGAGTAGAAAGTTGAAATAAGGAGGACATACTCAGTTTTTGTGTCTATAATAAATATATAATACCAATAAGTGGTGGAAAAAGTGTAACATGATCAGGGACCATATATTATGGGATTGGCCAAAAATACAACATTTTCTGAAAAATATTTAAGGAAAACTAAACAAAAATGTGGAGAAGGACATCAACACGGACTCACCGTTGTTCTTCCAATCCAATCCAATCCAACTTTATTTGTTAAGCACTTTAAACAAACCACAATGGACCAAAGTTCATTAAAGGCATGATAAATAAAAGGTTCAAAATTAGATAAAACAGCTTAAAATAAATTAGAATCATAAAACACAATAAGAATTAGCAGCCATACAAGGAAAAACAATCAATTCTATTCAAATTAAAATATGTAAAATAAATAAAACCAAATGTCTCATGAAGTGTCAAAGGCCAAAGAGAAAAGGTGGGTTTTAAGAAGGGATTTAAAAACAGATCGGGGGCCTGTCTTATGTGCAGAGGCAGATCATTCCAAAGTTTTGGAGCTGCAACGGCGAAAGCACGATCCCCTCTGAGCTTCCGCTTAGTTTTAGGCACACTCAGGAGCAGCTGATCAGCTGACCTGAGAGAGCGAGCGGGTGAGTATGGATATAGAAGCTCAGAGAGGTAGGGCGGGGCAAGAGCATTCAGGGATTTAAAAACAAATCAAATCATTTTAAAATCGATCCTGAAGTGTATGGGCAGCCAGTGGAGTGAAGCTAAAATGTGTGCCAGTTAAAAGACGTGCGGCAGCGTTTTGTACCATCTAAAGACGGGCAATGGAGGACGCACTAACCCCCACATAAAGTGAATTGCAGTAATCCAGCCGAGTGGTGACAAAGGCGTGAATGACTATTTCAAAATGCTGCCTCGAGAGAATTGGCTTTATTTTGGCCAGCTGCCTCAGTTGAAAAAAGCTTGATTTAACAACAGACTTGATCTGGTTGTTCTTCTTGCGTGGAGTTCATCACATCTGCAGCCAAGATCAGCACTCCTAAATAAAGATTTGACAAATGCCATTTACTGTATTCCAAAACACTAACAGAAAGACAACCAGTGTCAAGTGCATGTTTTTGATGTTTTTTCGATGTTCGGGGATGCATTGAATTAGGGATTGAGTGGATCAGCTACTTCATGATGTAGGAGATAAATGGCAATTAAGAAAATATTTCTCTCAGATACCATGGTCACATCTCCAACAGACCTTAGGGTTTGCAACTTCAATTTAAGGAAATCAATAAATGATTATAAACCATGTTTAAGAATAATTCATATTTTTTATATTAGTATTGACAGAGTCTAGAAACAAAAGAAAATATCATATCAGATGCAGGCCATAACAGAGTTCACCTGAAGGATGTGAAAAGATAAAACAAAAGGAACTGAGGGACAGCACGATATAAATGAAGACACAGCATTGTGTCAGTGATGGAGCCTTCAGAACAACAAGCAGCTCCTCAGTCAGAGAAAGGCCGACTGCCTGACTTGGTTTCATTAGCGGGATCAAACTACGGCTCCCAGAATTTATGGCTCAATGAAACACACAGTGTAACCAGGATAAAAGATGGGTCTATATGAATATCGAATAAGCGACCTTTTCTCCCTCTCCTTTCCCTGTGTGTCACGATCAGTCACTCACCTTTGTGTTTCCCTCAAGGCACAGCTTAGACATCTGCGATGATTGAGGAGCAGACCTGAGTCTGGTTCTAAACCCCTTTTACTCCAATGTCTTTTAGTGCAAACCACCCTGTGGATTTGTAGCTTTCAATACAAAAACCATTGAATGGGACTTTTAGTTTCTGCCCTAGGCTGCATAGTTGAGTGGAAGGCTGTGGGACTGAATTATGCCTCAAAATTACATTTTTTTTTACTCTGATAGTAGCAATTGAGGATGTGTGAAGCCAGAAGAAGTATAAGACATGACTGATGAGAACGGGTAATACTGTCACTCTACATTTCATGTAGTTTGCACACACACACACATGCTGCAGGTAGGGCACTGAATCAAAATAAACATAGAGAAGCAGATGCATGACAGGGAAACAAATGGGCAAAACCGCTGATTTGATAAGGTGGATGCAGACGAGGGGAAACTCTTGTTTTGATAAACAGTCTTGTTGCAAAAAATCCCATATTTCATGTTTCAGCTTTGAAAAGTTTCAGCAAAACACATTTTTGATAAAAATCACTTCTCACTTGTGCTCTACTTTTAATCAGATAAGCACATGACTTCAGGCACATAAGCTACCACAGCGTTTGATATCACGGTCCGTTATCAGTGTGTGTATATGGCATTACTGACTGAAAAAAATAAATCTCTGCCCTCAGGGTATGAGGCTGTTTGCCTCTGAGATATTACAAGAAATTAAGCCAAATAGAAGCCATACTACACATTTCTGCATCCCCACATGCTACTGTATTTACCACAGTGTTATTTTATAGAGGAAAGCCTTTAATCTACTGCCCACACGTTAACAATTTTGTAGAGTCCCAATCCACAGCTTTCATGTTAACATCCACTAATAGACCATGATGTCAGGATTGAAGCTAACCCTGGAAATATATCCATGTTACTGAAGGGGCTAGCTTTGATCCTCCTGTGTGCATTAACCATGCTCCATCTGGTTCAGATGACAGGCTGTAGGCTTGGTTGCAATATCTCTCCGCTCCACACTTCCATCTCTCACACTTCAGTCTCAGGGCGGAGTGGTAATTACATTGAAAACAACTGTACGGGGACTGAAGGTGTTCCCTCTGACAGTACTTCAAGAAGGACGCGACCAATCATTCAATTGCGACGCATTAAATTGATTACAAATGCAAACAAACAACCCAGGAATATGCATCAAAACAAAATCAATGCAGTTTAAGTTAAACACCGAGAGGGTAGTTATGTTATGCTGAGGTTTGGACTAACATGTTTTTGCAGAAACTCCAGTAATAGACATCAACAGATTCAAGCTAAAAACATTTTAGATAATTGGTTGATAAGTTTGACCGGCTTATGACATTTAATGGTTTTCTAGAACCTAGAAAAACAGACAGACAGATAGTAGTGTGCAAAAGTCTTATCCCACCATTAGATGTGTTGCTTTAGCAATGCTATAATGACCACATCCAGAACCGGGGAGAAGCATGTATGCAGTTTTTAAATAGCATATTTAAAGTATTTAGTGTGACCACACTGAACAATAGCATGACCCTGGCTCTCTTAAAACTGGAGTAGTACCCTAATTGACGTTACTGATAAAACTTGTGTTTGTTCTACTATGTATATACTAACACGAAAAATAACCGGTGTATATATATAAACTTGGCACAAAAAGTAAGGACATTTGTTTTTTGGTCGATTATTTCTATATTGTAACAATGTGTCTTGGCAATGACTCTTATACCGTTAGAAAGCCTGTTTATTTCCCTTTTAAATGGTGCCACATTTGTAAGGAGTGGAGTTGAGTATATGCCCATGAAAAACTTGCCAAATCTTCTCTGCCAATGCCAAGCAGCAGCTCCTGCACTGGAAAAACAAGGCTCATCATCATAGAGAGAGAGAGAGATCAAGATGAGATTCTGCAACCAGTGGCAATCCCATATCTAGAGACTATACCTCCAGAATCTGCAGGTGGAGAGGATGGAATGGCCTGCAGTCGTGATCTCAAGCCCATTGAACCAACACAACCACATTGGCTGGTTGAAGAAAGCTGGTGACCATCATGAGGAGGAGGAACCAGGCTGCTGTGGCTGTGTGTGGTTCTTCCACATGCTACTGAGGCCCTCGGTTGGTAAATAGATTATTAAATTGCCAATAATTATCTCTTGTATCTTCATACTTCAGTCATCCACTCCAATAAACGACACCAGTAGCAGAATAAGCTGTGAGAAGATTTGGCAAGTTTTTCCATAGGCACAACCCACATGTACTCAACTCTGCTGCTCAACCCACAAATGCATGTTCCATACAAATGTGGCACCATTTAAAAAGGGAAATAAACAGGCTTTCCAACGGTAGACGTTTTATTGCCAAGAGGCATTGTTACAACAAAAAAATCATCAACTAAACACAAATTTCCTTACTTTTTGCACTAAGTTTACAGAGCATGTCTAATACAATACATATGTGTGTGTGTGTGAGAGAGAGAGGAAATACATACATAAATCTAAAGTTCATTGCTCTCTTCACACACGATCACGCATATTGTCCGACGTCGCGCTACAACACCCCGTCATGTTTGAGCGGCAGCAGAGCGAGCACTGCAGCCAAATACTGCAACTGTCCCTGCAAGTATTTCATGTCTGTCTGTATGCTTCGACATTAACAACCCAAGGTGATTTAACTTCCTAATTCTTTCCCCTTGTTTATTTATGAGCCAGCAAGAGCTTTTTAGCATGAGCTGATGAATCTCTCTCGCTCTTCATTCTCTGCCCTGGAGGACTCTGTAGCAGCATACAAAAACCAAGATGGAAAGCAAGGGGAGGGGGAAGAAAAGTGGGGAACAAAATAGTGTTGCAGACGAGTGACAGGGTCTTGGCTCACCGCTATGCCACCCAGGACAATAAATTTCATTTCAGAGAAGGACTCTATCTTTTACTTGTTCCAAGCATTTCCTCTTTTTCTGTCATCCTTTGACTGTGCCCATTCTGCAGCATCCATTTTCTCATCATGAAGTGCCATTCTTGCCTCAGACTTATCCTCTCCACAAGTAATGTGTCTCTCAACAAGGCTGTAATAGGCTTGTATAAAATACGCCTCTCTTCTCTCCTCTGTCTCGTGCATGCACACAAACACACACACACACACACCACCTCACCTGGGTATCTCATGTCTCTTTCCCTCAGTGTTGCTTCACTCTCCAATGTGTGAAGGCTTCTGTGATTTCAGAGGTTTCACTTCAGACGCGTCAGTCATCACATTGCCTGGAGACTAGTGTCAAGATGCAAAAAGGTACAGAGTGCACACAGGTACAGACACCTATATGAGGGTAAATACAAGGAACTACAATACAATCGGATTGCAAAAATGAATGGCAGCTTAGTTTCTGGACGGGTCAATGACCGGTGGTGCTTCCTCTGAGCAGTTTACTGAGCAGTTTAACATAAGATCTCCTCTGTCTCACTGTCAGTCCTCTTTGACGTACTTTTTGAAGTTACATGGGGATTCTGTATAACGTAAGCAACAGGAAGCTATATTATATTATACATACATAAATATATGTATATATACATACACTGTATGTTATTCCTCAGGGGATACTTAATATATTGTTCACTTCTGAGAGCTACAATAAAATGAGAAATGAGATACTTCCATTGAATTCAGGGATGCACCTTTTTGGAATATAGGTTATAGGTTTAGGTTATTTCCTAAAATGGAATGAGTGCCTATGATTAGATTTTAAAGGGGACTGGCCAAAGGCATGTCCTGGGATCCGCGAGGAGAAAAACAAGCGTGCTCGAGTTGGGTGGTGTGTGTGTGTGTGTGAGAGAGCGAGTCCCTGTGTCGTGAGATAAGGTGACAGGCAGCTCTGAGGTCAATGTGGCTGCATTTTGCAGAAAGCCTGGCTTGCCGGTGGGTGGTTTCGCCAGACATCTGCTGGTCGCACATCAGATCTGCAGGGCATGTCTGCCACCACTCCCCTCAGCTGACCCGGTATCTGTAGCAAGCAGGGATTTACATAATGTATGATAGGGTGAGAGGTGTAGCGTTTATGCCAGAGGCTGATATCAGATAATATTGTCTCGAGTTGTCAGGGGCATGTCCTTTTCAACAGTGGCTGGCGATTGGGGAGTTTACACAAGCGTTGGCATATCAAACACCTGCCCGTTTTAGTTCATATGCTGGAGTTCTGCTTTTTCATATTACATTGTGATGTATGCTGTATCCTCCATCTGAAAACAGGCTCTGTGAAGCAAAACTATCAGACCCGACTGAGGGTATTATGTTTGTGTGTATACTCCGGCACTGTTTTCAGCCATAATCCAACCCGTTTGCAGTCTCCTCGCTGTATTAACACAATGTTGCCGTCGCCTCGATCTATCTTGACATAGAGGACCTCACTTCCTGTGAGCAGCGGCAGGATTGTCACCGGGCGACATGAGATCTAAACACCGCTACACTGAGAAACATAGAGAGAGAGTCGTGTGGCGCGGATAGGCTTAATCAGAATTGTGAGACCTCATTTCACAATATTTAGACATTTGTTAATATTTAAAGGTTATCCAGCAATTATTAATTGCAAATTAATATAACTGGCTTTGGTATAGGGGTGTTACTAATAACATATGTGGCCACTGTAGCTGTAATATTCTCAACATAAAACAACTCATAAAGTTTTAACGTCTCTCTTCGAATGAGTTGCCCTCAAATTACTGTCAGGAATAAGTGTGAATTTGACGGTACTAATTTTAGGGTTTAAATTCAGAAGTGCAGAGGAGAATGAAATGCTAATTTCAAATTGAATGCTAGTTTACTTCAGAAACAATGCAGCTGATTACAAAAAAAAAAATCACGTCATGACACTTGGAGAATGCCACAGTAACAAATAAAGCTTGTGTATATCACGTTAAATAAATGCATGAGTGTGTGTATCAGTGTAGTATGATTGTCCACTGTTTATGACAGATGGTCATGTATTTTCGACCATATTTGTTATACATTGTGTATGAATGTATGTGGCATTATAGAAAAATATGGTCCTGAAGAAGGAACTACTGTTGAGGTGGAGTACTGTGGACGCATTGTCACTATAAATGCATAAAAAAGAAAATACAGGACAGAAGAAAAACAGCCTGATGATGAATGACTCCTGAGTTAACACCTTGATGGCACCATGATTCTCTGACTCAAGATGGTCGCTAGTTCCTGAATGGATTTAAAATGTCTGAAAGAAAGAAATGCTCTGAGGTGTGTGAGCACAAAGTACGTAACAGAGAGTCAGTGGCGCGGAAAAACTAAATACAGAGGGCAAAAATGAAAAATATGTTGCAGCATTGAAGCTGGAATCATTGAATGAACCCAGAAAGAAAAAAAGAGGCTGAAGTCAGGAATAGAAAATGAGAGAGAACAAAAGAACCGGGACTATAATGAGGGAAAAAACAGAAGAGTGAGGCCACAGGCTTAATGCAGTGTCCTCTCTCTGCAACAAAGCAAACCACACAGATAAGCTCCTGTAACTAAGGCAGTGCCTGTTTAATAAATTACCTGCCCTGAAATGAATTCTGTAGAATGCAAACAACACTGTTCACATTAACAAAACACTAGTGGGGAAGAAAAGTAATTAAACCTGCTGCATAAACAAGGCAAAGACGGATTCTTCAACAAAACAAACACGAGTGTGGAATAAAAGGTCCCCATTTACACACAGTTGTTGTAATTTAAAGGTCACATATTGTTCTCGGTTAATAAAGTAAATACTGGGAAAGTATCAAGTAAGTTCAATTCTGAGTGAAATTCACAAAGTCTGTATTCACAAAATGTGTCTCAATATGATGAAAACTTTCTGATGTCAAAAATGGTCAAAAGTCAGTCTGGTCATGGCCAGGCAGAAGGAGCCCGAGGCAGGAACGGTGTACTCTGGTGTACCACTGCACTAGACCTGGAAAAGTGCAACACTGAAGTTGGTTTCTGTGATGCCACCAGATCCAGCAAACTCCAAGGATGTTTTACACGATCACTTCAAATGGAATAAGCTCGAGTGCATGTCCCTCAAAGGTCAGTCAGTCAACGAGGAAGTATCAGAAGTTCTCTGAGATATCAAAATGAGCATAAAAAAAAACATGATATGAATATCAAATACTTGGAAACGCCATGCTGTCTGGCCTTGACCATCTCATAAACAATAGAGTGAAGGGGGTTCACAGCAAACTGATTTACACTAACTTAACCTAAACCCTTTGACAACCATAAAACATACTTTTAAATACTCTAAATACTCCTCTGTTCCCAATTAAATGCCACAACTCTTCATTATGAAGCTCGCAGCTCGTTCACTAGATGGGAACGTCTCACTGGTTATCATGTGTGCCAGAAAAAAAAAAAAGAGAGATGGTACATGACATGCCACGCGTGCATCTAGTGTGAAACTGGCCTCACAGTGGCAAACTGAGGTCCTATTACCTGCATTTGGTATTTTATACATTTTATAACTGATTATAGTTTAATATGATGCCTTGTTTTGAGCCACTCTGGTTCACCCTGTCCTTTCTGCATTGGGTGCTGCAATGCGTGCGCACAGAAGCCCACACACTTAACAATCACTACTACTGACATAACCCTAACTCTCACCCTAACCTAACATGTCTTCACCTTAAAATGCAATCATTTACATTATGGGGACTTGCTTTTTGTTCCCATAAGGAAATCATGCCCCCATAATTCTTACAGAGATTTTTGATTATTAGGTGAGAATAGAAGAATATCAGAATATCAGAATAGTGCGACATAGTCACTAAGCCTTGAGATAGTGTATCTGGTCCAGATACCTTAGTGCCTTGGTATGTAGGGATGGAACCTTGAAAGGCGCCTAGTTTGTGTCTTATTGTGAGTTATGGCTATTTATATTGAACACCAGCTATGGTTATAAGCATGTGTGAGAACTGTAACTGAAGGTTGGCAGAAGATTAAAATGTTCTCACACAATGATCTGACTGCAAAACAGATTTCAGTAAGACCTGGAACACACACACACACACACACACACACACACACACACACACACACACACACACACACACACACACACACACACACACACACACACACACACACACACACACACACACACACACACACACACACACACACACACACACACACACACACACACACACACACACACACACACACACACACACACACACACACACACACACACACACACACACGCATTATACTCAAAGTGGAGACGAAGCGGGTGAACGTCAGTCAAGTTTACAACAATGACATTTGTTGTCAGTGTTTTTACAGAATATCACAGAGAGGTGGTGATACCACACGAGCAGCCTCATAATATTATAATATAATTCATATATAATATAATTACTGACAGCAACCATTTAAAAGAAATCATTGTTCTGTGCAGTACTGTTTTCTAGGCAAATACAGATCAGGACTCGGTATGTGGAGAAAAAGAAAACGATCATACCTGATGTGTGGCATGGCACATGACAAATGGTTATTTTTGAAAGACTTCAGACAATTATATAAATGACAGTAGCTGCAATCACTGAGGCGTCGCATAGCAATCTAGCAACCACCTCATTAAGGTGTGCGAGAGAGTGCATGGGAGGTCAATAAAAGTTGGAGGAGCCATTATGTACTTGTAATTAACACCAAGTACCGTTGCCATAGTGAGCAGTGGTTGAAGAATAGCACCGGAACTCACACAGAAGCACATGCACACACAATAGCTGCTAGATGAGGTGCAAAAAGACTAACCGATTAAAATAAAATACCAGACTTGAAGCGGAGTTTATAATGAATGGTTGGCACACCAGAGCTGCAGGGAGGGACTGTCCAGGACATCGCCAACGGAGATCAACGCTTTCATATATAGCCGCAGGTTTTAGGTTATAGGTTTGAGCAACGAGCACTTCCATTAAGGTAAGGAAAGGACAAGAAAGACACTGTGAAGCTTTGATTTTTCAGTCTTAAAAAAGACCACATCCTTGCCCTGTGATTAGCCATCTACACTGCCCACGACCTAAGCCGGCGGAGCCCAGACTTTTTCCTAGGAGAGCAAAAACCTGATCTGCATAGTGGTGGTAGGGTAGTGGATTGTAAAATTGTAATCTCTGAATATGCCAGCAGGCACTGGGACCCCCAGGTTCCTTAATAAAATATTATTTTAGCTTTAACGTAACAACATTATATTCGACGTTTTCGTCATATAACTACTTTTAAGGTGCCTGTATCAGTGTAAGTATCTCAGTTTTAAACTATCATTACCTGAACCAACTGTCCATTTTCACTGACTGATCAATTGCAGTGTGATACATGGAGCGCTACTTTGGCTTTATGTCTGGTTTTACATGTTGTTTAATAACTATGACATGTAGTATGAGTAAAGCATAACCACTGTATATAACCAACTTAGTATATATACATGTATAATGTCTACATATAAACTTTTGTTTTTACCGTTTTCTAAATCGAAATATGTCCAGTCAAATTAAACTCTCTGCTGTAGCCAGCTTTGGGCATTCCTGATCATAGTAACACAATGAAATTCACTACGACTGAATATTTTGTACTAAAATGTTTTGCAACTTACCCAAAAAAAGGGTCAGTGAACTATTACATCAAAACGTTAAGAGCAAACGAGCACAGAAGTATTAAGCTCTCTTTTTTTGTGCCGTTGTATAAACATTTCTAGGAAAAAGAAAGTGCTCACGCGGTCTCTGATGTTGATCTTTATTAAATATTGAAAGAGTCAACAAAGATGTCAAGCGGGAGACTGGACTTGTTGACACTTTTAGAGTGTAAACACAAGCACAGGCTTTTCTTTACAACCTCAAACACAAACGTTAACTCAATGCAGGACACCTGCTTTGTCAGTGCATCATGCACCCTTACAATTTCCCTATAGCCCAAGATGTATAGCAACGAGAAGAACAAATACTGTGTATGTGAAACTTAAATAAAAAGGGAGCATTTTTTTTTATATACTCAACACTGTAAAAGACTATGTTTCACTCGTAGTACATTGTATATGACACACAGAGACAAGTTGTGACATCTTAGCCGAAGATATGGCTAAACAAAATAACATTAATTTCATTTTCCCCCCCTCCCCCCTTATTTTGTCCTTTTTTTTCCCCTTTGTGCAGTCTTTTTTGACATTTATTAATTTAGCTCAGGTTCATCCCTAACACTAAATACTCTTGTTCTTAAACAGATGGTTTGTTGCTATGCAGATTTGTCCGAGGCTCAAGCAGTTAGTTCATTATCAATGAGACTATACAAAGAATATATAAATATAATCAAAAAAAAATAAAACAGGGAATAGAAGAAAACAATCCATTTGTGTACACGCGGATACTGCAGCATTAACTCTCCAAACAATACTTTTGTCTGCCTCTTCCGCAGATTCAATTTAATTTCTTCCTGTCCTGCGCTTGCACTCGTTTGTCCCAAATTTCATGAAAACTGGACCGAACAAAAGAGACCACAAGGTCGCACATTCTGACCCAGTTCTATTTTTCTCTGCTTCTAACACAGAACACACGCACACGCACACACTGCACTTTGACAAAATGGTCTGACCCGATAATTATCATAAACAATTACTCCTATTCCTCATTATTGAATCTACATATTGCCTTCATAGTCTCTCAGCTTCGCTCAATCTCATTTCATTCCCATCAGACTCAGTTAGACTTAATTAACCTTTATGGAAGTGGGAAGTACAACATTATCGAGATCCTGATTCAATAATACATCTGACTGACATCTCACTAAATTCAATGCATTACCGTCTACGTAAGTGAAAGCAAATTACTTTCACAACCTATTTGAATAAAACTTTGGGGCTTTTGTTTCCTCTGCAGTTTCCGTCAGGACACATACAGGTGCATTTATCTAATGGGAGACATAAATGAAGTCGGTGTCATAATCTGTATCGTATTTTTTGGACAATGTACGCTCAAAACAAAGGGTTTGCGCAGGTTTTTGCAACACTGTGGTTCTGTTCTGTAGAGTCAAAAAAAACAGGAAAAAAAAGGGGCAATGAACTCTCAGGGGAGATGCAGACACAGTTCCTCCATGCCTTTTCCCGCCATTTAGTGATAACTGTATATAATAATCATGCGTTCATAAATCTCCACCAGCTTTCCAGGTTTATGAGAGTGACCATAGATTTTAGCTGATATCCTGAAACTTAATGGGACAAATCCACCAAGCCGATGCTATCTTGAGGCAACATTTAATTAAATAAAGACATTGGGACAAAAAAAATAAAAATGGTATTAACGTTTACAATTAAGCATTATGAAATAGCCTTTATAATGTAAATAGGGTGAATGATATTAAAGTGCTACGGTAGGCTTTATCAATACATTGTGACGGCTTAAGCCGCTGAATATCACTCAGGGCACACTTGTATTTACTTGACATACAATAACTATACTATGTTTATCTCTGAGTATAGAATAGTCCACTAGACTCTGTAGGATTGATGACTAGACTTACTTGACTTACTTACGATTGGAACCTTTTGAATAACGTATTCCCCTCCTCGCCTGAGGGGGCACTGCATCAATTACTGAGGGAGAAGACAAGGCAAAGAATGAACAAGAAAACCCACCCAACTCATTTTTAATGTTGTCGTATGTGAACATATGACACATATACGCTGAAACAATGGGCTCAGCCATTTCACCCGACTATCCTTACACACATGTATGTTTTTGGTTGCGTTTGCCCACAATGCCCTGCGTCCTAGTCCGCTTCCTGCGTTTGGTTAAAACAACGGGGGAACTTGACTTTTTTATGTTCTCGCTTTGCAGGTGTAAACATCTTGCACCAGCGCCTTAGCCGTTAGCTCGGGGGACACGCAGGGATTTCCTCACTGAGTGACTGACTGACTCGTTTGCATTGAACAAATCACCTCCGCCACGCCCGCTGGCCGCTGTCTCGCTTGAGTCACGGCAGAGCTCAGCTCAGCTGAACTGCGAGACGAACGAGCCGCTCCAGTGAGTGATTCAGTTCAGTTCGCTCACCTGAACGACACGACACTATAATCAAATAATGCTCGGCAGAAGAGTTACTGCGAGAGGAGTGAGGTGGCAGCTTTTAAAGAGTTCGCTGCTCGCACCGGCTCCAGGAGCTGCAAATAAGCCCGTTCACCAATTGCTGTCTCAGAACCTCACTCTAATCAAATCTTATATCTAGGGTCATAATACTTGGTTTGCACCGTCATCAGTAGATCCAAGTGACATTTATTACTCGCTCAGAAACGGAAAAAAAGAGTAAGTGTCACATAAAAACTGCTATATTTCTTCAAGCAAATTACAAACGATGGCGGTGCTATATGAGGAGAGCACAGTGATAATATCATCATCCTAAAAGGGTATACATATCTCGACGTACTTTCGAGGCAATTCACTGAAAACCACAAAAAATAAAACTTGCGGTTGCAAAGACAAAAGAGAAAGTGTCTGTGGGTCACGCGAGTCACTAAGATTTATTATCTGGGTACCTTAAACATGTATGGAATTCAGTGAAATCCCATCTCACAGTTGTTGACTTATTTCAGGCAACGCCAGTCACTTGTGAACGTCATTATATAGCATATTAGCAGAGGTACAGCTATACACAGGACCAATCTGCAATATGCTACAGTATTCTAGATAGGGTTCCCAAGCTTTGGTGAGAAATTGAGAATGCAAAATAAAATGTACTTGTTTGTGTGGTCTGGGAAAAGCCGATAAAAGTTGAAAAGATGAAACAAATGACACCTTGCATCCCCAACATCCCCCAATCCAAACTATTTTAGTTATATTATTAAAATAATGTGCCAGTAATGTTAAAGACTAAGTATAAATACGTCTACGAAAGCTGGGAAATACTACTCTACCCCCAGCGCACCGCATGCTTTGCCTCCGCCACCTAAAGGAGTCAATTCTGTAAACTCGACTTCAACGTCTTCCATCATAAGAGAAAGTGGGTTAGATAAGAGTGATTCCCAGCTGGAAAACACAGTTTGGCATCAGCTGCATATTGTCTCAGCATCAACACAGCAGGAAATGTGGGCACAGTGGTCGACATCATCACTGATCAAAGGGGGAATATTTCAAAAACGGATTCCTCCTCAACGCGTGCAAGCGATCAGCTCACACACACACACACACACATACACACACACAACAGCCGTGCTCTCATTTCACACCATGTCAGAGGAAGCAGAGAGTCTCCGTCGGTAAAGTTTGGAAAGAAAAAAAGAACGAAAGAAAGAGATGTACACGACGGCAAACAGTAGTAAACTTCTCTTTTTTTTACCTGCTGTGACCATGAAACATGTGTGCTGTGTTTACTACATACACATGTGATGGAACAACGTGTACTGTTCATGTCTTCTTCTCACAGATTTGTATTTGTGTACTGCATCACGTTGGTGCCTGGAAAATAAAAGCGTGACAAATAAAACAATGTAAAATAAATAGAGAGCGAGAGAGAGAGAGAGAATGGGATGAGATGAAGCAGCAACACATATTAATGGCACCAAAACAATTAAGTTCTCATCGAATTTCAATGAACGTATAAAAAAAAAGCCTACTCCATGCAGAAAGACAAAAAAAAGAGCATTGTTCACTATTGCTCCATCCGTCCTGCTCTGAATTCACAGCACCAGCGGTGTTTTATCTTGATCAATAATAAATAAACAATGCAAGTCTCTTTTTTCCCTCCAGATGAAGGTGAGGTCTGTATAAAACACTGAATGTGAATTGCCTCGGTGAGCCTGCTGCTGGAACAAATAACCACATCACCATTCTCACTCATGCCCCCCCCAAAAAAAAAACAACTTGCAAAGGTAATTTGTTTGAAAAAAAAAAAAGAGTGCCTGGGTCCCATTTCTGAAAGCTTTTTTATGTCCTCATTCCCATGAGAGCTGCCACCATGACCTTATAAAAACTCCACCACAGACAGTTTGTCTCAATGATTTAATGATTTCACCTGATATGTATTCCCAACATTGCAGCCCAACATTGCAGCATCTGTATCACAAAAGTGATACAGATGCTATGGGATGTTGTACAAAAATAGTCAGCCCTTAGCCTTTTTGTAACGGACAGGCGATGAGCACAATTGATCCCTGCGAAGTTTGTAAATTCTTCTACATGAAAGAATGCTGACTGTTGCTACGGTGATCAGGCACTTAAAGGTGTAGTTTGTAACTTTTCGACATAAAGAATGCACATTAAATGCAGCGAGGCGGAAGCAAAACCGCCGTGCTAGTAAAGCAAAATGCACCAAGCTTAAGGGATTATCACCAGTTCTCATAAGTGGAGGTGAAACATATGTTAAAAGATTACTTGATTAAGGACTTAACCCTGGCTATCAGACGTTACAGACGAAGAGAAGAGAAGAGAAGAGAAGAGAAGAGAAGAGAAGAGAAGAGAAGAGAAGAGAAGAGAAGAGAAGAGAAGTCAAAATCTGTTCTCCCAAGGGTGCTCTTGTCAAAGTGTAGATAAAGCAATGAATGTTGCTTTCCCTCTCCAGATAACAGAGAATTGGTCCAGATTACAGCCTGCTGAAGGCAAACAAGCGCGACAAAGAGAAAGGACAAAATGAAAAGGGGAAGAAAATTACAGGAGATGAGGTTTGTGGCCGTGGAGGTTGAGGTTAATGAATAAAGAAACGGCAGCAATCACGTGTGCGTGTTGGGAAAGGCATCGCATGTCCCTCTGGTTCTCTGATAACTGAGGATGAGGTTTCTGGCCAGAGACAGAAACTCACCAGTGACATGGCTGCAGGCCAAAGAGCTAATATGCTCTACCCTGCTTATCAGTGCACTGCACTGTCTGCTAGCCCCGACACTCACACACACATAATTAAAAAAAAATTTGAAATTCAGCTCCATCACTTATTGCTTTTGTGTGTGTGTGTGCATGCCTCACAGTCACAATTTCTATTTCTACTCAATAGCTATGTTTACATGGACACAGTAATTGGAATAAAAGCCTGATCGGGAAAAAAAAAAAGTCAGAAAAAGGTAAATATAAGTCATATAAACAGTCAAATCATGAATCCCGGTGTCTGATCCATGTAAAATGATATGTTTCCATTTTGTTACATACCAAAAAAAAAGAATAATGAAGAGAGTATCTGGATGCTATGAATAACCGGACATTAATGAATTACTACACATGTGACATAATATCCGACTTTTTCTGTTGCATTTCTTTTCCAGGTCATTAAATCAGAGCAAGCACTTAAGTAATGCGTTTACCGTAAAGCTGATTAAATGACCAGCGTGTGGGATTCAGTTTAGTCAAGCACGGAGGTTCCATGATGTGTGGGAAGCCTTTAGATAATTGCTCATTCGGGGCAATCACAGAAACACGGCGGTGAAACAAACCGGGGCTCTGTGCTCGTATCAAGTTATTATACGTTAATAAAAAAATATAATCATGAAGATGACGTTAAATTTCTGCTCATATGGATTCCCCCGCACCGCTCCACATTTGTCCTTGATCAGGGTGAGCATCAGCTGGACTGTGGATGAGAATCTATTTGCAAGAAGGGATGTGTGTTATATCAAATATGCATAAAAGTGATGGCAATAGAAATCAATGTTTAGTTTTTTAACATAATATCATTAGTGATTAGAAAAATTGTTTACTTTACTGTAGTATGGTCAACAATGTCCTTTAGGCATTATTGTATAATGCTATTTGTATGTATGTAATGTAATGGTTTTTTTAATTTACTTTTATTTAATTCAATTCAATTCACTTTATTTATCCATTTATTGTATGACGCTGATTGTTTTTCTCTTTCTCTCAATATGTTGGTCTGTCTTTTATTTAGAGCACGTCAGGGTTTTTGTCAATCTCTAATTAAGATAAGATAAGATAGTCCTTTATTAGTCCCACAGTGGGGACATTTACAAAGAATCTAATCTATGACAGAGAACTAGAACTTCACAGCAGCGTTGTTATCCACTGAGCTACGTGCTCTTAATTCTTCTCTGCACAGATAATACAGTGGTGCAGGCATTAGCACGGTCGCATCACTGAAAGAGGATTGTTTTCACTTCCAGCACTCGATGCTTTCCCAAAAGAAAAACAGTTATCATAAGTGACCATGTTCAAAAGAAGAAATTTAACTGGCTTTATAATATGTCATAGTCATCTCTTACTGATTGCAGTCATTTTTTGGACGCTTACAAAGAATCCCTCATTATAATTTGCATTATCACGCCGTGTATTCTCTATGTGAGACAGGATAACAAGCCTGATATAATATGCAGAGTGATCATGTGTTTCTGCGGAGGAATGACGAAGAACTGTGCACCCCATGACTGCAAAGTGGGGCTTTTTTTACTTGTTACAGAATGTAACAAAATGGACCTTTGATGGCACAGAGTCGCTGCTGAAAATCTACTGACATCAAAGCACCCAAACAGCTTTCTCTGATTCAGTTTTATCACACTCATAATAACCTATAAAGGGTTTTAGCATGCTGCATTACCCTGGTCATTGAACCAATAAAAAAAGATGATGGTGAAATGAAAATTAAAGTCTCTGAATAGCAACTTTCTAAATAGAAAAGAATATATTATCCAACTCTCAGCCAAACTTCTGAACATTATTAGGTGCCAGAGTTTTGGCCCGCTGACAAATTGACATCTGACTCCAGAGTTAAATCTGAAATGAAAAATCCGTAAACGTCAATAAGCACACAATGAAACGCTCACTGTGGAGTGCAACCTTGAGTGTGTGATGCTTTCAAATATAGTGCATTTTGAACTCGAGATTTCCTGTTTTCCTGGGCATGAATGTAGAATGTCAAACACGATGAAGAGTCAAGAGGAGAAAAATGATCGAATGCATGCAGACGCACTAAAACCAGACCGAATCAGAAGGTGTTTTTTAAGCAAAAGTTGGACAAAAAAACAACCCAAAGTGGAGCTAGTGGTAAAATGTTTTTCCTCCCACACAAACAGAACCGACGTGATGGAAGTTGGTTTTTGCCCAAGCAGCAATAGTGTAAGAGCATGCTGCCTACAGCCCCTCATCTAATCAATTCACTGAGGCTGCAGCTTCATTTAACATTCCTGCCTGAAAATGTAAAAAAAAAACCTGATGCACTGAGCAAAATGACATAATAATGCCCACATATCCCCTCAGAGGCGACAGTGTGCACCAAGATGTTTGCATGGGGTTGGTATTTAGGAAACGACTGTAGATCCTTCACAGTAAATGCCAAAACAATATGAGGCCACAAGAGACCTTTCACTGAGAGGCAAGGAAATCATCAAATAACTGAGAGGACAACAAATTATGTTTTACATTCTTATTCTATGTTGTTGGGGGTTTTTTTTACAGAGGAGGGGAGAGGAAAGGAGAGGAGAGGAGAGGAAGAGCTATATCTTGATTTACAGCTTTAATCACAGGCTCATCTGAGACACTGGGAGAAGGATTTGTTATGACTGATTCCAAACTCCAATCAAAAAGCTTTGATTTCTCTGTTGGGCGATCACATGAAGAGATTTACAATTGGGCACAATCAGAAGAGGACTGTGCCTGTGTGTGGGGTGTTATGTGTGTGTGCAAAGAAGGAGCATCGAGATTCAAGAAACTCCTTTGCCACAAACAAAGCATTCCCTACTGGACTGGACAGCAACTACATTAAGAGGTATGAGAAGGATCCACATACACACACACGCTCAGCCAAAGTCAATAAACACAGACAGGATTATCGCTGTACTCTATCCTTTCCATTAACATTTAGTGACATACTGGCTGAAAATGTATAATAAATGACACATTTCAGTGAAATACCTTTTCTTTGGGAAATGATATAATAACAGAGGACTCTGGTATTATCACTTTGCCTTCCATTGCCTTAAAATTTGCCACAAAACTTAAATAGAAATAATAAATAATGAGAAAACAACGCGTTGCCTAAAAGGATTACAGCTATAGAAATATGAGAGACAGAGCAACACAGTTCAAATATAATAAGAAATAATCTTTTAATTGATTATTCAAACTGACAATTGTTTAACTGCAGCCTGCTCAATTTTTAAATTTCCCAGACTGAAGCAGTGATGCATTTCAGGTTTCTTAATTCAGAGGCAACAAAGAATGAGCTGTCCTTGGTGCTGAAATCTACCTTCTTGTACATTACTGATGGTAGCAGCATTTTCACATTTCACACACAAAGGCAGTAAAACTTCCCGTCAGAGGTGTATTGATATAGTTGCATTTTATGCAACTTTAAAATTAGAAAATAATATGTGCTGCAGCTGAAGCAGACATGACGGCATTCCAACCTGCTCTCATTACTCAAAACTGCCAGAAGCAGAAGTGTCACCAGTGACTCTCTGCTCAATCCCAGCAATCAGGACAGTGTTGATTCTGCATCCACAGTGAAACTGAGAACGCTAAGTGGAACTCGATTACTAGGCTCAGTGGAAAGCAGCACAACATAGAAACACAGGCTATTAGACGACTGTTAGATCTGTGCCTTTTGCTAGCAATACATTGTTGTTAAGTGACATTTTAAGCTACATAAAACACAACTCAGTGGTGATGGACTGTACGTTACAGCCCTCCACATTAGGATAAGCAGCACTGCGTAACACAGTTTCGCTGCCATAGTTCTGTCTCTCACTGAGAACACAGCAGCAAAATAAAATAAGACATGGATTAATATTTACTGTCAAACTTTTTACCATTTTACCACAGTAGATACACAAAGCCAATCCTGAGGTGTACACACACACACACACACACACACACACACACACAGAGGTACTAAAAAAAACAATCTGTATACTAATTGTAACACTAATTTGTCATCCATTTGATTCTAAATGTGATATTAATTTACAAATCAGACATAAAAAAAAAACCTAAAACTAGAAATTGAAACATTACCTCATTAGGAAATTGATATACTGACGTTATGAATCAAGTAAGAAGAAAGATTCAGATCGACAGACGATGAAGTAATCGACACCTTGGTCAACTCATACATAAAAAATAAATAATAAAAGTGTGTGTGTCAAAAAAATTGATTAAAATGTTATCTAACATGACAGCTATCCAAGCAGCACCCGATAGCCAAAGGAAAAAAAAGGAATTTAAGAAGAGATTCATTTTGCTCCAGGGTGCAATGTACCTGTGACAAGGCGGCATCACCTCAAACTCATCAGCTAGAATGTGCCGAGGTTGGATGGCAATGGAGGTGGCCCTACATCCATTATTAAAGACACAATTAGCAACACAAATTTGTCAAAAGTACAAGCACAAACTGGCTGTGCCTGCATCCAAATTTTATTAGGAGCAAGTAAATAAAAATCATAAACGTGACAATATACGACAAATCCTTTCTTCCTCTTATCCTCTCTGACTACACTCTACCAGACAGAACATGTAGATTACACATTTATTTTTATTTTTTTTACTGCACGTACAGTACAGGGTCATCAGTCCTGTAAATGATCAAAGCAACTATGTCGCAGAGGTTCAGCTCCAGAAAATTATCCAGCACTGGATTTAGCTGTAGATGTATATATGTATATATATATATAAGATATAGATGAGAAGGAGTCAACACTGGCATATGGGGAGGAACAGGCAAGCCGAAAGGAAAACATGAACAGAAACAACTCACAAACATGTGCAAGTGTGCGACAATGTCACGATTTATTTTCGATCATATCACTTTTTCGCACTGTCTGGATCCGTTTACTGCTGTGGAGATACAATTCACACCGTTTAATATTTTATAGCCCTAAAAAGCTATAAGCTATTAAACATTGTGCCATAAAATATGAAGAAGTTATATACATATAAATATAAATTTACAACATCTTGCTTACTGCATTAATCTAAAAGGCTACAAAAAAATTTATTTTCGATCATATCACTTCTTTCGCACCATGTCTGGATCCGTTTACTGCTGTGGAGATACAATTCACACCGTTTAATATTTTATAGCCCTAAAAAGCTATAAGCTATTAAACATTGTGCCATAAAATATGAAGAAGTTATATACATATAAATATAAATTTACAACATCTTGCTTACTGCATTAATCTAAAAGGCTACAAAAAAAACCCAACAAACATTTTATCTTCCGTCATCCGTAGCACATGACGTGAAACCAGGGGAGATTCGCCATGGAAAATAACAGGATGTATCTAAATCTACCTAAAACTAAAAATAGATTTTGTTGACAAATAATGTTGATAATTATTGATTAATGAATGCCATCACTGGATTACTTTGAATAACATATTATACTATAATGTTTACAATTTTCTTTCTCTGTACAGTTCCGTGTTTCTTTGTCAGAAATGGTCCCTGTTGTACTAAGAGATTAGTGACACACCTCCTCGTGTTTCCTCTTTTCTTTATACCCTCCCAGCGATGACTGAGGGAATTAAATTTATCTCCGAGGCAGACTTTGTTCTCCAGATGCTCCGCATTAACTGATCGCATCTGAACATTTATTTTACACCTTCCTTATCACCAAATGAACTGATCCCTCATCTCTTCTCTCACTATCTTCTGGAGATTAGCTTGATTAGCATATACACGTGTGTGTGTGTATACTTGTTTAAGTATAAGGTCCTTATCTAATCTTATCTTAACACTAACCTAAACGAAAATCTGGTCTTCATGAGGCAGCACTTCTCATTTCTAAGGAAGCGTTTGGATGTACCGCTAAAATAACGAATTGTGGGTTCAAATGGACAGAAGTGAATTCAGTGTCGGGTGCAAGATATTGCAAAAAAAAAAGACGATGCATGTTGCGATATAAAAAACTACAATAATTCTCACCAGATGACTTACAAAGCTCTGTTTGGAAAGAATTAGGTTGATTCACCAAGGCCAATGATCTCACATCCACAGCAGCTAATCTGTGACTCTGTTTATGTGCGCTGTGTGAGTTTGCGCCGCACTCACACATCTCTTCTGTGCGTGTGTGTGTGTGTGTGTGTGTATGTGTGTGTGTTTGACTCTCTGCCCGCAGTAAATACAGTTAGATGGATCTCACTCGTGCGGCAGAATTCCTTCTCGTAAAGTATTTAGGTTTATGACAGGAAGTGTGTAGATTTGTGGCGAGTCGCTTTGTTTTAATAAGAAAAAAAGAGTTGGGCTGGGGTGTGAAAAGTCGCTAAATATGCACACGGAAACGACACGAAACGTAAAAAACTGACAATTGTTTAACTATATCAATACACCTCTGACGGGAAGTTTTACTGCCTTTGGGCGTGAAACGTGAAAATGCTGCTACCAACAGTAATATATAAGAGGGTAGATTTCAGCACCAAGGACAGCTCATCTTTGTCCTGCAACGCGACTATCGCACATGCGCACATCGCAATGACGACGCTCAAATGATACATCGTGCAGCCCTAGTCCTAAAATGAAAATCTGTGCAAACCTGTGTGTGTTATATTCTACTAACCAAACTAATTGTTGCTGCCAGTGTAAAATAAATACAGGATATTAAGTCCATAAGCTTTTCAGTGTGAAAAGTTATCATCAAGATGTGTCAAATGCTGTTCCCCCTGATATACTGATCAAACATGCAAGAATGGGTGGAAAAATATTTAAAAAATACACATACACAAATGTACACACACACACAAGAAATATGTCGAAGCAAATGGCAGCCCCTGAGAGACTGTTAGCAAGAAATGGCTGCTGATAAAAATGAAAATATCTAATCCTCACCGAGCAACTCAGCTGAGACAGGCTCTCTGTCTCTTTTATGCGAGAGCAGACAGACAGAGTTTTGGAGCTGGTGGGTGCCACACAAGACTGCAAGCAGGCATAAGATGCCCTGAAAGGGAACATTATTACAGACAGCTCGAGATATAGATGCAGAAATATTCCTCACAAAACGAAGGCACCTGCCTTCCCTGACAGCGCTTAAGCAGTAAACAGCAGAACTTCTAGTCAGCACTTAACAGGAAAGGGCGGAACAAGTGATACTGGGAGAGATGGGTGAAGAGGAGGGGGACAGGGGAGAGGTAAAAAGCCTTTGAGGCAGACACAAACAATGAGCTTACAGACAACTTTTCCATCTCTTTAGAATCAAAGCAGAGTTTTGGGGTAGACAGGCAACAGTAATTCCCAAACACAGACGGAAGAGGTGCAGAGGAACAGATGCCAACTCAACTAAAGATCAGCTGCAAACTACTTCTATTACCTCTCAGCTGGTTACCGTCAACTCCTTAGTTCTACTCTGCCAGCGAGAGGGAGAGAAGAGACGTATCAAACTCCATTCAGTTGCAGTGCATCTTTAACCTCCTATTTTTCAGAAGTGAAACTACAGTATGACATATACGATAAAGCATGTGACCATAGGTTAGCACGTGGTTATCTGGGGATTGTGCACCATGAAGAGAAAATGGTGGATCACTGAAGATACAAGCCTTACACTGTATACTTTGTAAACTTAGTTACAAGAGTTTAGGATTTATGATTAACTAAGATTTACTGGAAATCAGGATTCAAGTGTTGTTCTTTGACGTTCCAGTGTATCCACAGGGTAACTCACCACCATACAATATCACTCCTCCCTTGTGTCACTTCCCTAACACATCTTTTATGTGCGACTTTCATTCACCCGTCTTTGGTTTAGGGAGCCAAAAATGTCTGGGAGTAGCCTCTTGTGTTAAAACAACACACATGCTTGCTTCCCTCCTACAGAGAGTTTGCAGGTGATGCTGCCTGCAGAATATGGAACACAGTAATCCCACGAGAGATCTTATACTTGAATTTCAAGCATTCACATTTGTGCCTTTGACTGAAAACTTGGGATTTCAAAGTCCCACACACACATATAAATTGTAATGCTGCATTATATAGTGTTTGTGTTCCGGTACAGGTGATATAAATTTAGTTTGTGTCTGGATACTGGATTCAAATGCCCCTAAAGGGATACACACAGCCTTGACTTGCTTCCTTTTGCAACTTTCCCATAGACTATGAGCATTAACATCAGCCAAGGTCCTGCTGATCAATACTTGGAGCACACTGAAACTCAAATTGATGTGAACCTTTGATTTTTCTGGACTCCCCTTCACTTTGCCAGCGGGCCATCCCAACCAAACTCCTCGTAGACATAGATTTTCTTTGAAAAGTGCCTTCTTGACTGCTGCTGGAGACCCATTTGGCCAATGCCCTTCCCCTACATGCAGCTGTGGGGCATTTTAACATCCGAAATAACACACACAGGGATGTGGATATCAAAGTGTGGCAACACTGGCTCATTTTCGCATGAGCAAGAGGATCGATCACGTTGTCACTGCATTATATTTGTAGTTTGAATCACAAGTTCAGAACAGAAAAGAATTGCTGTTAATTACAGCGTGCTTTTACTTTAACTGTAGAATTGTTTTATTATGTGCTTGCTTTGTGGAAAAGAGAATGTAAAACGAGAGATTAAATTGCAAATTAGCTAAGACCATATAACATGTAATTTTTGACTATGATTTTCAAAAATATGTGGAAATGGTTAAAAAAAATGTAAATTACTTTTTTGACACTAAATAAACTTTAGATGGAGGAGTATATCGCTGAACTTCACATTATTCTAGACCTGTGAGCTATCACAATAAATTTAGTAAGTGTTGAATTCTGTACCTACGTGACATGAGGGGGGAAAAAAAAAACTCTATAAAGGTGTGCACAAAATACTAACTAAACATCCTTGAGAGCTGCGTAAGCGAAAAATGGTTCAACGTGTAAAACTGTTGCTCCTGACCTGTCACATCACAGACTGCCCTGTCAGAGTCTTAACTCATACAGGAATAGGCTGCTCCAACAGCTCAGGCTACAGCGTCATTAAGGGCATAGAGAGTTGAGTTGTGTAACAAGACAGTGTTGCATCTAATCTGCTGTTATACATATATATGATACAACACAATGTTCCAGTAGGACAGGTAAAATGCCACGAAAATGCACTAAAATATCACAATATCTCACGGCGTGATACTGCATGAAGTGCTGTAACGATATGGAAGCGTGTGTATTTAAACCTCTGACCGTGAGTTGGCAGGCAAGCTTCTGGCGATGCGACTCTCTCCCCCTCCTTTCATGCCTGTAAAAAAAAAAAATAAATAAAAATTGCTTACAGTATCCCAGATTCTTGCCAAGACACAGCCCTATTAAGAGAGGGCATATCCTTACAGCACTGCTGATGGTCCTGTTGTGCGTTGTTTATAGCCTGAAACAGGATGTTTGGGAGAGTGTTGCAAGACCCACATCTCACCTCTGAAAGGTCTACAATGCCTCTTTTAACCAATGACAGATTTGCTCGGTTTCCTTATGAGTCTTTTCCTCTTGGGGTCATGGGAGTTCGTTTGGTGTTCCGAGTAATGGTCAGCGGAAGAGTTCCTTGGACAAGGTAACAGATGGCGAGGATCACCGAGAAGAGAATATATCGTTTGTTTAGACGTCGTTAGGTCAGACTTGGGTCTTTCCTTACTTATGCTTTTATCCTGGTGCTCATGCCTCGAGTTAAATTTAATGTGAATGTCTTAAAATTACATTACCACTACTGCAGGCACCATTGTATATGTTGCACTGTGTGTGTGTGTGTGTGTGTGTGTGTTCTGTGGCACCGGCAGTTGGTGTACTTGGATCACCTGTGAGAGATTTAACAGTGTGTGGCTTTATGGGTCTAATTCCAATAGGCTGCCTTGGTCCAGTCAGCACTTTTACAGCACAATGACAACTATTTTTCACATGGTTGGAAGGGAGGGAGTTTGAAGGTGACACGAGTTTGGGGCTTCAGTGATCACACACTCGTCTGGATGGTTATTTTCCAGTCTGCGAGAATAATAGGTAACTCCTAATGCTGACTCCAGATAAAGCATCTTAAGTGGCGTTTCTGGTGCCAACACATGGTCGGAAAAAAAATCTGTGGAAAGACAAAAAATGCATCTAGTGAAGATGATTGAGCTCATAAGAACATATTTAGTCATCAGCCGCCTGCTGTGAATAGCTGTTTATGTAAAAATAAATCTGGGACTGTTGTCACAGCGACGTTTCGTCTTGTTGCGATTCAACAAAGTCATCCTCGCGTGTCGCGGAGCATTCGAGACGGACCCTAGATCTCAAAAAACGTTTTGTTCGCGTAATTTCGTTATCATTTGAGGTTTTTAACAGACCGACATTGTGTTGCTTTTTTTTTTACCAATAACATGTTTTGTATTTAATAAGACGCCTGCCATGGTCACCTCTGTGTGTCCTCCAGTGTTAATGTGTCCGGGTGGTGTGTGTTTCTTCATTCTCAGGCATGTATTGATTCCTTCAATGTCTCAGTGATTACTTCAAGGCTGTCAGTCAGCACAGATTAAGTGATTGATCACTTTATGGATCTCTGTGAATGGTGTGTGTGTGTGTGTGAGCATGTAAGTGTGTTTATACACACTGGATTTCCATTCTCTTCATGGTATTTTTTCTTTTTTTTTCTTTTCCATACGAGACTACAGTGACCCACGTCCACATATATACACAGTGAGACCTTGTTTTGTGGGGAAATGTATATTAGCTTCTGTTTGTGCTTGAATTGATTTTCTGTTGTCCAATTTGCAGACCTAACAGAAGCCTAATCTTTCTCTTTCCCTCTTTGTATTAATGACCACACTCTCTCCCTCAGTGAAGGTGACAATTACGGTGTGTGTGTGTGTGTGTGTGTGTGTGTGTATGCGTTTGTGTGCACGTTAGATTAGACAAGTAAATGGAGTGGGAAAGGACGGCCTGTATAGGCCTTTCTTAACATTAATACTCTCTCACTTTTGGGGAACAGCACTGATGACTGAGCTGCAAGATGTAATGAATCACTTTAATTAATGAAATGTCAACCTGAAGAAGCACCACAGTAGTAAGCAACAGAAAAAAAACATTTGTTATCATACAGTACAGAGCATATTGTGAGGAAAAGGATGGTTTGGAAGTCTTTCTGAATTCACATTTGACAGTGTGACCATGGATTTAACATTTTGCTCTTCAGTGAATTAAAAAAAACACGTCCTTGTCAAAAAAATACAAAACAATATTTGTACTCCAGGTACAGGACTGGCGTCCTCGAGGAGCAGAAAAGCAGCTTTTTTCAATGCAGGACAGCATCAGCTTAAACTATTGGTTTCTTTAGAACATGTAGAATTGATACACACAATGCAAGTGATTCTTAGTTAACCCGTAATTACAGCGGCAAAACAACACATTTATTGATCAAATGTGTTCTTTCTGAGGAGTTGACCTGATGCACATAAAAGCACGGTATAGATATTTCCCTCCTCTCTCCAAAAGCTGAATAACGATACAAGCATTTCCCTCTCCGCGGTGAAAGTTTCATTAGTGCCACACACATAATCAATGCAAATGTATGGATTCAATCACCATTTTATTTCTTACACGCAAACTCACAAACGTAGAGAGGAGAGGAGAGGAGAGGAGAGGAGAAGAGAAGAGGAGAGGAGAGGAGAGGAGAGGATGAGGGAAAGTAGATTCAATAATGGTAGAACAGATTTATGGCAGATTTCCTCCACAGTGATTTCCACTAATCCTAGCTTCTAAGTTATTAATAGCGGTAGATGCTCACACACCAACACACCCACAAAGCTAAGAAAAGGTGGACCATTAACAGCTCAAAATGTGAGCACTCCACAAGCAAATCCTGTACAGTGCTGATGGGATAGAAAAGGAAAAAAAAGAAAAAGTCAGCTAAAAAAAAATGCGACTGAGAAAAGCTTTGAGAGAAGCTGAGAACAACAGTCATGAGGATGAAGACGGTGAAATCATGCGTTTGATTCAGGATAACCCTACAGTACTTCCTGTTCTGCACGCCACAGCTTAAAAGTCCAGTGTGTAACATTTCTGGATTGTGTTTTATGGGAACGCATGAAATTCAGTATATTACCCATAAGTATATATAAGTTCATAATGGCTTTGAAACTAAAATGACTTGTTTTTTGCAGCCTTAGAATGAGCCTTTTTTTAACAGACCTTCTTTGGAAAAATGACAGCTACCAGGAAAAAGATTGTTTTATTATATCGCATGTTTAAACCACAAGACACATGCGTAAGTGCTCAAACATTTTTGCTTGGTAAGTGTTTCAGTGATGTACTTAGTTTCCAGGTCTTCTGTGGTTTTTTTCTGCATTTCCCAGTGTTTTTGCTAGAATTTTCAAATTCAGTAAAAACACGAGCACTTAGCTTCTAAAGCCGATAAGTAGAACAAGGGAAAAACAGCATGCTAACAGAGGCGCGCCTCCACAAAGCACAATCACAGCTACAAACACGTTGGCAGTTTCAAAACGAGAATTTGTCCAGGACTTTTTGGCTGTGAGCGCCGAGTCAGACATTCCTCTAGAAAAGCCATTTTCAGTGAAATTGTGTAAACAAGGAGGGGTTAAACATAAGAATAGCCTCCAACAAACTCACCAGTATCTAAAGTACATTGTGCTGAAGAACACCATAATATGCTTAAAAGCACTTGTAATTATGTAATTAAATAAAATATGATGTCCTAAGTTATGTATTTCAGACTTAAATGTGATAAAATAATGCAATGTTGCATACATTTGCATAAAACAATACAGGTTGTTGACACATTCAAGACACTTTTTGCAGGTAAAATAAGTGTAAAATATAGTCAAATGGATTTCATAGAGCTCTAGGAAATTCATAAACTTATTGTCACATGTACCCTACAATTCACCACTTCCTTAGAAATGTGGTTCTGCCTCATCAGGACTAGGTTTTGGTCTCAATGAAGACTACTAGGTCCTGACAAGGTCAATGTTTCTGCCGGACAATGTCCTGAAGAGGACACACTGTTAACTGTTAAAGGTCAGAGTGATGGGGGAAGAAATGACATCTGACTAACCTCTGGTTTGTAAACTGTCCCAAAAATTGTCCTAAAGTGTCTCATGAGAATTATATTATGACTGTTTATGACTGTTATTTCACTGTGTCAGACACATATTTAGGTATTTATAATAGGACTGGGTGATATGGGCAAAGAAGATTTATGATTATGACATTTTTAAATCCTGAATTGTTGCCTCCAGATTACATCAATGGACACAATGTTTCAGGAAGTCTTACTTTCTTTAAACTTTAGCATTCAAGTAAAAGAAAAAAAACTGTAGTGTAGAAACACTTGACTCTGGGTAAACATTCAGACACTCCGCTGTGAGGTAAATTGGGCAAATAAGCAACAAAATCGTTTAAAAAAAGCTGTGCATAAGATTCACCTGAAAAGTCAGCGTCTACATGAAACACCGAAATATTCAGCATCACTCGTGTCCCATGCTAATTTTCCTTTATAAATCACAATAAGATCTAAATTCAGAGTGGTTCTGGTAAAGCCCATACTTGCTCATAAATAGTAAGAAAAATGTCCCCCAACTAATATTAATTGAGTCTCGGCAGATGCAGAGAGAAGAGGGGAACAATTCACACAACGTGAAATTGAAGTGAAAAGTTTTATTTGATGGACACGGTGTCATTATTAATGCTAAAAAGGCCTCAAAGTGACAGAATATGGCAGATGCTTGAATGCACAAGGCCAACATTTAAGTTCTGCTCATCTGAACCCTGTGGGTTGGAGAAAAAAGTAAGTAGCCACCACTTAAGTGGGTAATGTGCCTGCAAGGTTAGCGAATGAGTCGGACGGTATTTTTGAATAGCACGAGGGAGGTGGAGAAGTCACAGACACATAACAACAATTATCACAAGAATAATTGTGCATGTTGGGAACGGCCAAAGCGGGGAAATATTATCGACTGGGTGATGGCGATTCCAGCGTTTCAATCATTTCCACAGATGAAAGTTGTTTTTTTTCCCCACTGTGTGAAACGGCACCATGCCTGCAGTGGTGCATTTGTTCCACCTCACGCTGTTTCATTTATATTTAGCGGGTTTGGCAAATGCTCCTATAATTGTGGGCTGGTGATGGCTGGGGGTGGTGCTGCTGATGGCAGTTTCCTTCCAAGCTGTTGCAGAGTCAAGCTGAGCAAAGTGCTGTGTGATAGACTCTGAGGTGAGCCTGCAAGTTTATGGTGTTGCCCCGCTTTGTCGTCACCTGCTTGTGGCGAAGGCGACATATGGTCTCTTTTAAATGCTCTGGCTCTCCATTTTCTCCATCTTTAAAGCCAAAATGCTGCCAAATTGGCAAGTTAGTGTTCTTCTAACAGACTATAAATCTGCCACGTCTCTGTGTAAAAGCGCGACATGCATCACACAGCCAAATCCAGTTTCCCTTGGATTTTTTGATATATGATAATATAAAAAATATTGCAAATAACGGCTTTTTAATACGGTCAGACAAGATGTCTTATAGACAGGTCCATAATCCAGCCTTTGGTTTAGGATGGTCTCATATGCTATAATAAGTTTGGCATTCACTCTAAATTTTGACAAATTAAATCATTTTACATTTCACTTGATTAAAATATAATCTGTTGGTGTTAACGTAGTGCAGCAACCCTAAGTCCCCTAGTTCCCCTTCTTCAAATGAACTCATATTGATGGAATTTAAATGATAATGGGATAACACTACTCTGATTGCCGTTAGCTTCAATTAGATTCTGATTCTGCTGAGAAGTAGAAGCACAATCGCATTTCAGTCGCAAAAATTAAATAACATCAGACCTTGGATGGATGACTCGATTAGGAAATAGAGGCACACACAGATGATGGTTAAATACAAGGGAATAAAAAAAGATGAGAAAAGAAGAGATAGAAGTGAATAAAATGGGAGAAGTAGAGGATTGGAGGGATTAGAGACAGGTACCTTAGAGAGCATCTAAGTGGGTTTCATCACCCATGTCAGACTAATGGATTTGTTAGTACAGACTTTGCAGAGCAAGGTATCCAGAGGTGAATAGGTGAACATTTCAATCTGTTGCTGTTAACTGTACAGCGAGTGAAGCGCAAAACCCTCACACACATTTGTAAACACACAGCATAAACGTAACAAATGTCATGTAGCAGATACACACTTTTTCCAGCATGTGGTACACAAGTAAAAAGCTCATGGATTTATCTTCACACCGACAGCTCTACACACGCATAGAGCCTGTAAGAGGAAAGTGAGGTCAAATACATTTTATAAATATTAACACTTTTATTTTTATTTATTTACTAAAACATAATAAATATAACCAAATCAAATGCTCAGAGCTACAAGAAATCAACAAATTACCTTAGTTCTGCTATGTTGAGTATGTAAAAAATGTGAAAAAAGCATTAAAACTAAAACAGTATTGATCCACAGACATGGCCATGGACAATACAGAACAAAGTGATCTTGGGACACAACCTAAAGACTTCTTACCCACAGTCCCCAACAAGTCCTATGAGACAAAACACATTTACCATTCAGTCGTGGAGACAACAGAGACAAATGCCTTTTTGCATCTTAAGTAAGTATAGCATTAGGGATGGTAATGGATAAACATTGATTAATTGCCATTAAGAACTTAAACCACTATTTAAGTGTACCAACAGGGGGCTCACATCACCCAAAGCAGCAGCATAATTAGCAGCAGAAGATGGCAGAAGCCTGACTCTATGTACATTAGCAGCACATAAGTTATTTGGGCTCAATTTTCTACCCTATAAGTGAAATTAACCACACCTGTAACATGTACAAATTTCTCTTTAACTGGGTAAACTATTAACTTAAACTATTAGTGTGTGAGAAAATGCTCAAAAATGAGACCAGAGTAAATGATTAAAAGAATTCAATTAGCAGCACGAGATGTGCATTCAGTGTATGATTAAAAACTGCAGAGCGTGTACTTCTAGCAGAAGTGTTGCCTGACATTTTCTCAAGTTACAGATCTGCCACGTCACTGCCATCTGTTCCCATCCACTTATGATAGCATCACTGAGAATCACGAGAGGCTCTCATTCACCTAATCAACCTGCTAACATGATGCTTAAAAAAAACAAAAATAAAAAACAATGCCTTTTGTGTGAGTGTGTGTGTTTTTTCACTCTTGTTGTTGGCATCTGTAATGTTGCATACATTATTAAACAGACACACACACACACACACCAACATCAATTGAGTCAATCTCAGTCAATCAATGAGACAGCAGTTAAGTTCAATAGGAAAGGAAAAGGAAAGATACATTAATCACATTTTTTAATTCTAAATAACTAATTTCTTGCCTCAAATGATCTTAATACTGTGTAAAAAAAAAAAGTTGTATTTCTAGTTTTTACTTCAATTGTGTATTGTCCATGGACAATACATTATATAGACGCCCTTGATCACAAGTATATACTCTCCAAGTCCCGCCTCTGAAATGCTCGCTTCTGCTGCCACGTTGTAATAATAGCTATAACATGAATTAGGTATTTATTGGAGTACAAATTGATAGAAAGAATACTTTTTCAATACTTTACATAATCAAACGAACAATCGAAAAGTCATTCAATGAGTAGCATCTGATGTTTCACCTCTTGTCCAGTTCAGGACTAAATGCAGAGAAGCCGGCCAACTGCCTGTAAACACCAAGAACTCAACATTAATAAGGTAAAGGTAAGGAAAAGAAGAGGCTGACGAAAGGAAAAAAAGGGAGACAATAATGCAACATTACAGATGCCAACTGATGTAAAACAACAAAGAACAGGAAAAATAAGAAAGCAAGATTAAATTTGACTTTGTTTTTCCAACCTGTTTTATTCATGAGGTGTTTTTACGGTCTTACACACACACACAAGGTACAAAGGTACTATTTTGTTCCACATCTATTGGCTTTGATTTTGATATTGGAGGTGCATTCTCATGAATGATTTGTTTCCCTTAGACTGACTGTTTCCTTCCCACTTCCTGATATCCGCTTCATCTCAACCCCCAGTTCCAAATCATTTTCATGCCTTTTTCATTTTGATTTTTTTTGTTCTTTCAGAAGCTCTATTGTGTTTCATATGCTGCATTTTTTGTGTCTGTTCCCAATCTCTTAAAGCTTTTTTTGTGACTTTGAACATTGTGCCAAAGCTACAAGCACAAAGTCAGTAAGCGGTTTTGAACTAGGTCTCTATGGACACCTCACAGTGGTGCCATGGAGAGAGCAGTCATTAAGTTTAAGTTGTTTGACGGGGTTTTGTGTTTTTTTGCCCTCTTCATTGCAGGTTTAAATGACAGAATAATTGGATTCTGATGGGAAAAAACAAAGAACACCTGGTTTAATACTAAAAAAAGTACACTTTTACCTTGTGAATGGTGGTCAGTGGTTAGAATGAGTGGTCCCAAACTTTTCACAGTCCTGTACCCCTTCAGACTTTGACCTCCAGTCCACTCCTGCACACTTGGAAAAAAAATGACATGAATTTCAGTGTGGAACTGCAGGAAGTTTGAATAATTGAATGAATTCCTTCAAATCAAATTCTCACACACATTTACAATAACATATTTTACAGTTTTAATAAACGGTTAGCTCCAAGTTGAAATAGAGTTAAAGCTGAGGAGTTCATTTTAATCGCATATTTGTCCTCTTCCTATTTCGTAATAATAGGACCTATTAATATTTATTTCTCCTTTTAGACATTGTTTCTTTACATTCTTACACATATTGGAGGACATTTCCAGTTAAGAGTGTTGCTTAAGATTAAGAAGTATTTTGAGTAATTGCTATAATATCTTGTAAATGCATTGATTCTATTCACAGATATTTTTTTTAATGAATTAAATTGAGTTTCCCTTTCTGATAAGTATAACAACAAATTCACCTAATCTCCACCTGTGATCAATCAGTGAGTCTTTAGAGATGAATAATTCACGGAATGACTCGAAGGTGACTCATTTGAACTACCTTAAACTGTAAAAGGTGCCACAGCCACTCGAACAGATTGTACACCCATGTCGTTTTCTGATATATTTATAAAGTTGGCGTGAATAAAAACATAAGTGTGATATGGACAGAATATTTCAAACACATGAGTAAAACGTGTTAACTATTTCTGTTTGAAGAGCACATCAAATACAAGATCTCTATGAAAGGTGATTGAAATATTTATAACTGATGGCCATAACATAACCCTGATGTATTATTTAAAGGACCAGTGAGCGAGATGTGGGAAGACATTGGCAGAAATCGAATACACGTTGGTATAATCACATGGAAAGTTATTTTCGAGTTTTTTTAAAATTATAATAAGGCCATAATTGCTACATCAGAAGTGCCTCGTCCTTCACAGAACAGGCAAACCAAATAGGAGCTCTTTTGTAATTTAATATCATGTACAGACCAGCGTAGCGTTCTCAATACTTGGAGTCGGATACAATTTCCCAACCTCACCCCCAAGACTGTTTCATGCTCAAGCCAACACACCCAGCTCATTTCTCTGCTCATGCTTCTCATTCATCTTATCCCAGTGCACAGAGCTTCTGTTCTCACTCCATGCTGCTGACCTCTTGTATTTCCCCTCATGTAATCTTTATTACAATAAAATGACAAAGGAATCTCAGAGTAACAGCAAAAATGCCACCTTAAAAGCCAGAGGCTTTAAGTGTCCTGGTCAATCATCACCATACTACAGTAGTGTGTTCCTGTGGTGCAGCTGAAGATTCCCTGTAGGCTCACGAGCAAGCTGTTCTCATGAATTAGGGAGAGATCTAGATTTATATTATCTTCAATTATGACCTTGACCCTTTACTCAAGATCCTATTAGCATCAAAGTGCTCCCCTCTCATGAGAGTTGACAGACCAGGTTCCGTGCCTTCCTCCTCCCTTTTCACCATCATACCTTTTTTCTCTCCTCCCCTTCAGCCGTCAGTCCTGACCATAATTTTAACATTTAATGTGGTTTCTTCCTCACGTTTCATTCCGACGCCGTCTCTCATCAGAGCCTCCGTCTCTCATGTCCACTCATCTTGCTCTTTTCTTCGTTCGCTCTCCTCTGCCTCTTACATTTCATCCTCCCCATTTTCACCGTTTACACACACTGTCCGCTCCCCAGTGCCCTCTCCTCCTCCTTTTTACACTTTCTATTTTCATGCGGCATTAAGTCAGCATTAAGCAGTGTATAGAAACGACATTAACCATGAAAGGGGGAGGAAAAGAGAGCATGATTTGCGGCAAAGACCTTAAGAGATTGTAAGAAGTTTTTTGGGTGGTGACAGTGAGTGGAGGAGGTCATCCATCTCCTGGATTTTCTCTTTTGCCTCCTCGCTTCCCAGACAGCTAATTCAATACGTTGAGAACAGGACAGAGCACCGTTCCTTTGTCAACAAATTTCATTAAGCAACATTAGCTATGCTATCAGTGAGGTGACAGGGAGGAAATGATGGATTCCGATTAGAATATGGAAAATGAAAGTCCTGGAGAAGCAAACTGGCAAGTGTTATGTGTGTGTGTGTCTTGTGTGTGTGTTTATGCAATCTCATACTTGCAACACTTGTTCCCAGCCACTTAGCAGGCAGAATTTACATAACCCATTTGAATTTTCATTATTTCTCTTGGAAGGACTTTGTAATTGGATTTTCTTCCCACAGAATTTCTCAGCCCACACACACCATCCAAGAGGAGGACTATTCAATTACAGTCGCTTTTGAAAGAATAAAATATGGGTGTGGTTTCCAAATTGTCTGTCCTGGTAATGGGACTAGTTTGTGAAGACGGAACCAATTCACTTTTCTTCATCCAACCCCTCCGAACAAAGCTTGAACGGACAGCATTTACCATCGCACCAACACAAATGATGCAGCAACAATAAAAGGTGAAAGTAAAGTAATTATGCAGATCAAAGCATCAAGTCTCTATTGTAGAGTAATCAGCATAATTGTCCTTGTGTAGTAAGAGCTTTGGTGTTTTTTTGTTTTATTTTTAGGGTTAAACTGAAAAGAATGCGATGAAAAAAAGAATCATGCATGATGAAAATGTAGACTCAACAGGGAATAAAAAAATTATTCACAGTCAAACTGGGAAAAAAATCATTACAAATTTTTCACAGGAAACTGTTGAAATACTTAACTGGATTAAGTATTTTAGACTGCTCATTAAGATTTGAATTGTGGGTGACGGAGGGAGCCCTGACTATTGGCAACACTGACTGAACTTTTAATTATATTACTGCCAAAAGCATGAGTCAACAACTGGCTGAAATTTTGCTATTGTGTATTTTCCTGTTTTTTTGTTTGTTTTTCTTTTTAAATAACTGCTGTTAGTTTATACTTACTAAGACCTTGTATCTCTGATACACAGAGGAAATCACTTGCACTTTTCAACATGGAACTTGTGTAAAATTGACATTTAGGGAAGTTAAATGTTGACAGCCTGCGGGCACGAGCAGCAGAAAGGCATCTTTGGTCATAGCAAAAATAACTGCTAGTTACAATTAAAGATCCAGTGTGGACTTATAAGTCTGAGTTATACCAAAAACACTGCAGTTTCTATGACCTACTTTTGTCTCTCCTAGTGTCCTATTTTGTTTTTTTTTTTCCTTTCTATGGTGCTTCAGTTATCTGTTAAATCCGTCTTTATAGCATTACTTTTTGAGACTGCGTCCAGGAAACTTGGAGCTGCATGGTGAAGGGAACAGCAGCATTAGCTGTTCTTGGCACGTGCAGACACTTAGTCAAGCAGCTGTTTAGGAAGTGTTTGATTAGCCTTAGGTTCTGCTGTTGGAGCACACATTTTCAATAACACGCAATCACATTCACAAGAAGCCACAGAGAAAATTGTGTGGAGGCGATTAATCAGCATTGTTTGAACTCATATGACAATGATCTCAATGTAGTGGGCATTTGTTTAAACATAACTGTTGTGCACTACAACTTTAAATAACATACAACCCTAAAATTCCCTTGTGTTTCAAATTGTTAAATTATACTTTCAATACCCCACCGTCTGACTCTCTGGCAGCTAGAGGATGCACTGTCTCATTGTTTGTCATGGAAATTAAATTTCTGCAAATGGATGGGGAGATTTTGACACCACAAGACATTCTAAAAGAGCAGGAAAAAAAGCTATCTGAAATTGTGAATGTGAATGCAATGTGTGTGTGAGAAAATGAGGAGACAGCAGAAATTTGCTCTTGTAATTCCCACAGAGGCAAAACCTGCGGTGCAATTTACCTCCATCTGACATTTGCAATCAACTTCCCTACCTTAACAGTTGTACAAATGGATTGTGTTGTTTAGTGGATTACATAAACGCTCGTTTGTATGCAAGCTATCTTCATATTTCATATTAACATCTTTTCTGTGTTGTTGTTTTTGGCAGTGATGGGAACAGAAACAGAAGTGGTGTATATTTCCTGTTGTACTAATGCTCTTCTCTCCTACAACTTCCTCCGAGATGATGAGTGAGGCAGAGACAATGAGCCAATGCACTTTCCCCATGAGGATTATGAACAATTCATATTCATATTATTATTTTTTATCTTATGAGCCCATGAATATGGATGCTGTTTTAATAGAATATTTGAAGTGTGTGCCTGTCTGTCTGCTGTAATGTTTAGAGTATACAGCAGATACAGATTAGAAATGACCAGAGTGGTTCGTAACTGGGGTTTAATATCACATGTGGCACAGTTTGCTCAGAGGTGTCTTTAAAGATAACTCGGATAAGAAAGCCTTTACATGTGTCCTGAAGTTCAGCAGGCTTAATAAATACAAAGAAAAAGCCTCTACCAATGAATGACTGTCTGTCTGTTCTTCTCCTTTATAAGTTTAAGGCTGAATGGTGGAGAGAGAGCAATGAGCGTTGCCGAGACTATAAAGTACTTCAACAACTTGAATGCTGTCGTTCTGGTTTTCCCTGAACTTTGTATTCGAGAAACAATACAGCAGTTACAGTGTGTACCTGATTTATGGAGAGCAGGACTGTGTGAAGATGTTTAAAATGTATTTTAATTGAGTTCAGTTTCATTTATATGGTGTCAATTGACAAGATACAGCATCTTAATAAACTTCACATCGAAAAGTTGAGACCTTGAGAATTTTACAGAGAGACGTTGGACTGTGTCTGCAGCTTTACACTGACTTTAAGTGTCGTCTCTCCTTTCCTTGATCTACCATAAACTGGACTATACCACATTACAACTCAGTAGAGTACATACCTTAGGCTCTATAGCCTCCTTAAATTCAATCAAAACCTAAGCCAACTCCTGGATTTGCCATCTGATCTGGACCGGTACCAAAATGTAGTAGTAGTCCATAAATCTGCGGCATAGTTGTGCTTTAATCCTGATAATAAATAAACAAAACATCAGATGGACCTGTGTGAAAACATCTTGGCAGAGGTGCTGTAACTAGTCCACAGCAAAATGGCTGAAATCCATGCAAGAGTATTGATGAGATATGTTTTCTGTTATTTGCAGATTGCACTCACATTGATGATCAGTGCTTAAAAAGCTGTGTTCTGTTGTCTAAAAAGTATGTATGTTTATGTTTGTATTCCTTTGACATTGAAACTTAATTTAAGGACAAACATCTGACATGGGTCATTCTATATTACATATAACTTGTGATTACATTGTTGTTCTGTTGTTTCCTCAATTGTCTTCTTCCTTATTATAGACGTGTACATCGCATGCAGTATAACAATTACACATGAGAGCTACAGACACACACAGATTTTGGGCAATTATCTTTTTTAAGTCTCAACATTGACATCCATTCATTTGGACAGTTTAGACAAAGAATTATCCCTAACCTTAACAATAAAATGTTAATATTCAAATCTGAACATAACCAGTTCCTCAGAAATTAGGTTCTGCCTCATTAGCACTTCAAGGAGATACAAATGCATGGGAAGGAGAAAATTTGACTATATTATAATCATACATGCCCTATTTTCTTAGCAATGTATTTGGTATCCTACTATAACAACAAACAAAGTATATTCAAAATAATCAATCATAGTGCAAAACAAGTCACCAAGTTATCACACCAATTTCCGGGAATGACAGAAAAACAAACAGAAAGATAGAAAAATGCCTTATTTGCAGCCTTAACTGACCAAACATTACATCCTTTGAGTTCTACCAAAACACTGACTGCATAGTTTCATTATATAACACACCTCACTTACCTTTTCAACAACTTTATCTCTAAATAGTCACTGATACAAGTCACAACCATTTGTACGGAAGCGCATTGCATTCATTTGAAGAAAAAAAACTCCAGTTTTTAATTTAAATTAAAGTGCTTTTTTCCTGTTTTTCTGTCTAATGTTTTTTTTCTGTTTTTCGTGCTAATTTTTCACCTGAATTATCGATAACTCTCGCGAGAACCTCCAACATGCAAGTGACTCCCATATGTTCAGCAGTCTCCCGATCGTCTCTTGAGTCACCACGTCGCCAGCCTGAATGCATTTCAAATGCATCATCGTGTATCCATGGAGCATGCCATACCTGTCCAACTGATCCTGGAGTAACATTGCAATGTCTAACAGATCTGAATGAGCTTTCCTTCTGAACAACCACAAAGTCCTCAGTTGCCTGCGTAAAGTCGACAGACTAATGGTAATACCATCGATGTGACTTAAGGACCGGACTATCTCCCAGTGTCTTAAACCCAGATCAAAGTAAAACTTGATTAAACTAAACAAGCCCTCAAAAATGTTTTTTTCAAGTGAATGCAATGTGCTTCAGTACATTTAGCAAACATTTGACAATAAGACAAAAACTGTGTAGAATGATGTATAAATGAATCACTGTTTAGTGAGACAGGACATCACTTTGAGTACACATAACCATCACACCAACTATAATGACAACAACAAGAGGAGACAAGAGAAGGTAAATAATGGGACTAAAGCAAAGGCAGTAAACTACAAAAATATACTCTATGTTATTCCGTAAAGTGCAGAATTTAGTAGCAGGCCTTGTGTACACTACAGATATTAGGTCATGTGCATCATTCTTCCGTGAGCCACAGTTTTACACAACACACTATGATAAACACTGGAAAACAGCTATAGTTTTATACAGTTTTAATTGGACACAAGTTAACATGGTGAAAACAAACGCGTGGAGAATGAATAAGCCATTAGTGCTCACCGTGTTGAGTTCACTCCGGTTCTTGTCCGTGTCTCAGCTGTGAAGATGAAAACGTAGCCTCCGCACTTGTTGGTATCTTATATTGATTAGCCGATGTAATGGCGCATTTCCACCGGCTCTACTCGCCTCGGCTCGCCACGGCACGGTTTAAGTAGCGTTTCCACTAGCATAGAACCTGGTACCAGGTACTATTTGTAGTACCTGTTAGTACCTGCTGCTATCCCAGCTAAAGCTAGCACAAGTGTGCCCTACTGTGCGTGCGTCGGTGCGTTCACGTGGCCCTTCTTTTTTCGTAAGTAGTTTTTTTTTCAGTTATCTCTTCAAGATAAGAATCTGCAGGCCATCTGTCTAAATGTCTAAAATATATAAATGATATAGCTACTCTATAGATTATTTCTTTCCTTGTGTACAGTGTTTAAAAGTTTTATTAGACCACCTGTCGTCATAAGAAAACGAGAACAAAACATAAATATTTCATAAACCTTTCAAAAACTTGTTTAAAAATAAAAACGTTATTGTCATTTATTTGACAAGTAACAAACTGAATTCACCTTCTTATACCCAAAGTGGAGCCGGCTCACTGGGCTTCTTCTCTGAGAAGTCAGAAATGAATCAAACAAAACATGCAACCACTAAAACACATTTTTCTGTTCAGTAATGCAAGTAAATGACTCTAATTTGACAACCTAATCGATTCATAATAAATGTGCTTTCCTATCATTTTGGTTAAAGAGCATCTACAGTACATACCATTACAGAAACATAAGCATTGATTTTGTTAATTACCAATGCTGTTAATTTAGGGCAGCTGTGGCTATGGGTGGTGGTCTAATAAATGTGTATATTTGTTAAGCTCTGTATGTCTGTGTATTGTATTAATGTTGTCTGTGTAAATGTGTATTTAGTAATACATGCATGCGCACAAACACAAACGCACACACATTTTACAAAAAGGAGAATTCTCTGTAGGTGTGTTTTCATCATCTAAGTCAGTTTGTCTTATCAAGGGTTATGGTTGGAATTATCCTTTTTTCTTTATTTTATTTCTTAGGGTAGCATATTTGGGGGATAATATAGGATAAGCATGTATAAACGCTTGCCTTCTCAGTCACTGCTGTGTGTTATTTTGGTTTGTTTTTGTCTATACTGTGTGCTTTTGTATGTCTGAATAGAATACTACTGCTTGTTTAGTAGTATAGTAGTATAAACAACAGATTACTGCTTTACTCTTTTTATTTTTATTTTTTTACTGAGCCATAATCTAAGATGTTTTCCACATGCTGGGCTTCTTAATTATACCGTCTGGAAACAATGCAAAAATGAATCTGACTCATACAAGAAGATAATTAGATGTACAACAGCAATGTTGACAATAATAATAAAAAAAAAAAAACCTTGGCCATTCTGGGTTTTTTTTCTCTGCCATCATTCTAAATTGATTTGAGTTAAACATAATCCAGTGTTTGATATTTGTCCAGCGGCTCAGATCAATAGTCTCTCCTGAGCTGTTCCTTGTGAGTGCACACACAAATATAACACACATACACACACTCGCATACACATACAGTACAATACAGAAAAGCCATTTGGGCTTTTGCAGCTCTGTGCTCTGTCACATCAACGATAAAGAAATGACTGTTTTTTAAGTCCGAATTCAACATCAATCCCAATCTCTTTATGCTGACTAGTTCAGTGCCAACCAATTGATCCACTTTCTGTGCTTTACCTTGTATTCAAGCGTGGCCGTGACTGCCTCAGAGGCACCACCATCACACATCTATTATAGGTTTCAAACAGATCACACTGTATTCTCTCTTTATGCATCTGACACTCGATGCAAAGCCAGAAGCACCTTGATCAGAGGTTTAATTCATTTTATCACCTGCACAGTGATTTGTTAAAAACATTTTAGGACTCATCCTAAAATGTTTGTGGGAAAGTGCCTTTATCTGTAGAATCAGAGTAAATGGTGACTTCCATGTTTTTTTCCCTCATATTCCAGCAATTCATGCCTTGTTTGTAGTTGTTCTCCAACTAACCACAATTATTATCCAATGTTTTTTTTACTGCTGCTTGGTTTGTTCATTATAATGATTTATAATACATTAAAATGGACATAGATGTCCTCGCAAAGGAGTCTGTGTTAAAATGAAGTTAATGTTAAAGATAATCTGAGTATTTAGATCCCGTATTTATACCTTTTATATGTAAACAAATCTCTGGTACATTCAAATCGCTGTCAAATGGGTTTACACAATGCTGATTAGACTCCACGTGACTCTCTCTGTGTTTCTCACGATAGCAGTGTTTTTTCTTCCGTGTCACCCCCGCAAACATTCCCTGTGCTGCACACACGATGACGCGTTTTACTTCATAATTAATGGAGATAAGGCAGAAGCTCTGCAGCTTCTGTGTGATAATAGAGCAAGATACATAAATATTTACATACATACTTGGACTATGGCAGAAAGCACCAAGAAGTGAGCATGAACATGTTGCTAAAATTATACCTGAATAGTCCAGTAGGACAATTATATTTCATCCTCCATCATAATGTTGGCTTCTCACAAACATGATTGTCCAATATTGAGAAAGCTTTCTTCACCGAGAGAACAGTAAGCAAATCAAGCGCTCCCTAAACCACTAACTGACTACACCATGCCTGTATCACAGCTGCAGCTGTTCACTGCACACTACTGCTCTTTTCTGTGCTCTGTGTTCTTTTATTTCATAGAAGTGCTGAAAGTTTTGAATTCTTCAAGACTTTTAAATTGAAAAGACTCTGACTTTGGCTGTTGAAAGCCCTTCACTTCTAAGAGTCCACCATCTTTATTCTAATTTCCAGCTCCGTGTGTTGATTTAAAGTTTTTTTTTATTTTGATTTTCCTCTTTTTTTTTATTTTTTCATTCTTTTCTGGTAATTCATTTATTTTTTTTCTGTTGGAAGAGATGAGGGGAAGAGAAAGGTGTCTTTACAGATGGCTGTTGTGGCAACAGAAGGCGGGGGATTCGATTTCACACCCAGTGTGTGTTTGTATGTGTATGGAAAAGGTATTTCCATGTGTGAGATACAGACAACACCTCAGATGGAGTTTATGCTGCCTCGAAAACTGACAAACACGCAGTATTTTAATGAAGGGTCACACGTCCTGACAGACTGGAAGAGCCAGTCAGTGTTCACTGTCAATCCCAGAGCGACCACAGGGTCAGAAGATCATCCCAGGCTTTAAGTCTGAAGTCGGCAGCTGCAGTGCAAACTTCAGGGGCCAAGTGAAAATAGTTGAATTTCCATTTTGTCGAGGGCTCGGGTAAGGAAGGGTCTCTACTCTCTTTGAACGGTTTGCAAGGCTGCAGGTGAATGAATGCACTAGGTTACAGTATCAAGTACAGATGGGAGCTGTCCTTGGTGCTGAAACAACTGAATGCAACTGCAACCGTTTGTCTTATTCGTTCTGTAGAAAAAGCTTGTCAACGTGGCTTAACTGTGTTTTTCCAAGAAGCTATTTTTTGTGAATGGAAGAGGTTATATCATGTATTTGTAAAAATGTGAATGGCCCTTTGAGAATCATCTGTCCTTTTTCAGCTTAGTATTGTGATTATTTTTTGTACTATAATTGCAATTGCAAATGCAAATTGTACCTCGACTTTCAGGTTCCTGTGAGACCCTGATTTTTTCAAATTCCAAAATAAGAGAAAAGTACAAGTAGAGTTGTTGGGTTTTTCTGTGTTGTTTTTAAGTGGGCAGCAACTGCACCATCAGTGTTTCCCACAGGTTACGTTTTTACTCACGGTGGTTGGCCACGGTGCATGCAAACACACTTGTACTGTGAACCAGGCTGTTTTTTGCAGCCACAATTCGCAGATGTCCACTAATCACCTCACTTGCAGGCTATCAGTAGATTTTAGATGGGCAGTTTGATTCCATCCTGCATCCCATTGCTCCACAGTGCTGTTGTTTTCACACAGACCTGGCAACCCTGATGTAATTGAAGTTGTGTTGGAATTTGCAACATACTTCTGCCTTTCCAGAGGCTTTGATGCTGTTTCTGTATCTGTTGTTTAAACCTGTCTGACCCTGCCACGGTGCTCCAAGAGAGACAGTTAGCGGTGCATGTTGTATCTCTGCGTGCTTCCCAGTGCATGAGTGTTTCTGAAACATCGCCCAACACAAGGACCTCTGGCGCAGGCATCGCACATTGTGTCTGTCCAAAACGATTTGGGTCAAACTCAGAAACCCAGATAAGATACTCTGAGATTCATCCTGAGCCATGATGCAAAGTATACAGAGAGTTGAGGGGGAGTAATTGAGAGGGGGTTAGCAGGAGCGATGTAGAGTCAGAGGATGAAAAAGTGCAGGGGGTGTAAACCTGGAGGGGGGAGAGAAGAGATTGATGAGAAAGGAAGTTTGCAGTCAGAACAGTTTTAGGCTGTGGGAGCAAGAAAAAAATGAGAAACTCTGACAAAGATGGAGCCATAGAGGGGTAAAAGAAAAAAAAAGGCAGAGCGAGGGAGGGAGGATGACAAGATGGATGATCAGAATTCTGAAATAATTTACTTCAAGTAAGACTGAGTGAGACAGGGTATAAGTTTGTTCAGAAATAGTTCACACTTTGTGCTGTGATGCTGGAAGTCACAGTAGGATTGTTGTTCCTCGGTGTGACCACCGTGACCCAAGTGCTTCACAAAGGAAATGTACAGAAATGTTCTGAAGTGCAGACCATCTCTGCGGTTTCTATTGTTTTTCTGTGTTTTTGGGAAAAGATTGTATGACAAGTCGATAAATAAATAATTTAGATTACTCTTGAACAAACATGACATTTTGACAACCACACTCACAGCTCTTAATTCTGAAAAAGATCATTTATGTAATGAAGACCGTTATCAGGGAGTGATCATTGTTTTTCCTACTTTCCGGAACTAAAGGAACACCTGAAGGGTCTCTACTTGAAACGAGTAAAATTCTAATTTAATTGAAATTGTTTAATTCAATTCAGAAATTCTAAGCTAAATCAACTTGAAATAAAAAAAAAACTTAAAACCACCAAGATAAGATGAGTTGATTCCACTTAATTTCCGCCTACATTTTGTACAGTTTTGTACACATAAGTATAAAAACACAGTGTGAGAACTTTTTGTCTACCACAATTTTGCACGTTTCCCCACTCCTGCAAAATGATGACATCACACTCTCGTCACTAAAGCACAGGTGTGTTAATTCAATTGTTCTTATAGTTAACTCGGATCGATCAAACTGCTCGGTGTGTAAAGTTAAGCCCACACATTTGCAAGAATTGTCCTCAATATCAAGCTGCTTGACAGGCAGCAGAGGCAGCTGAGCCTCAGACACGAAACATCCTCTGAATCCCGAGTTTCTCCTTCCTGGTTATGTCTCCGAAATCCAAAAACGAAAGATTTGCTATCCCATGTGTTGTATCAACAATCACCAGAGCTTCTTATTATTATTATTATTAAACAGCTTACATGCTGACTGTTGCCCAAAGAGCCAGTCATTTCTGATGTATACTTTTGTGGACATATATCCCACTAGTTTGTTCTTTTATTCCACTTGTCACTGCAACACGACTGATGTGTCAGGCTGCACTTGAACTTTAAGGAGCTGCCAGTTAAATGTTAAATGCCTCGCTGTAGAATGTTAATACATTTTTGGATCAGACGTGTCAAGAATCCATCTCTCAGATCGACTGTCTCGGTGTCATGCGGACAGTGGTCGGCCAGGATTATTTCGACCTGCCTGAAATAAAATGGAAAGGAAACGCATATCGAGGTAGATTGATAGGCCGAGGCGACGGGAAGAAAAGCCGGTTTAATTGGCAGTCAAACGCTGTCAGTGGCTGCCGTTTGAAGGAATGAGTGATTTCTTCAGGGGTGATTTCCAGACTGAGACTGAACAACTGAGTGAATCTGACAGTATTCACACATTTGAGGGAGCAGATTTCCAAAATGATTGTAATCACACTCTGCTGGGACAATATGTGTATATGTGCATATGTGTACTTGTCACACGTTGGGCGTGTCACTCCTTCACCTCATCCTCTACTTTCAGTCTTTATGGGCGTCCAGGTGACAGAATCCACAATGATGCCCTCACCTCTTTTTGCCTTTAGTAGGATTTGCAGGGAGCACACAGTGCACATGCTATCGCTCTCGCATTATACGATTACACGCGCCTGCAAGTAATAACTTGTGCACATATACCTCTGAGCAAAGTTCAGAGATAATAAAATGTAAAGGATCAGTGAGTTTTATTATGGTTGTTCTCAGCAGATGCAGATTGTAATTAGCTTTTCACTGCGGCGACTTTCTTTGAGAAAAGCTTGATAAGGGTAATCTATTTCCTCCCACGATGAGGCAGCTGTGGGCCCAACGCTGCGGTCATTTACTCAATTTCCTCTCCGCCACTGTGGGGAGTGAAGGCCCCATATCTTATCAACATGTACAAACTGTTATTCTGCATCATCCCCCAAACCAGAGAAATCATACTGAAGCATAACTTCTGTCACACTGCCTCCATTCATCTAGAGATATGCAAATGTGGAAGATATTCTCAATGTAGTTGTGTAACCACAATCTTTATATCATCAATATGACATGTACAGGATTGAACATAGGATATTGCTTTTCCATTAGGGATAGTACCTAGCACCTGGTACCTGCTCTGGCATGGTTTTAAAACGAGCTGAGCCGATACTAAATGAGCGCGACGTCCGACACAGGAATCAAACTGAACAACGCCGAACTGTTGATCAGTTAAAAAGTCTTAAAAATGACTGAAAACATGCGTTAATTTCAATGCATTGTAGCATGGACATGTCAGAAATCCCAATATTTAACAGAGGCCGCATCACGACGCCCTTAGCCGCATTTCAGTTCAGTGACTGTCAGACGGAGTCTGTGCTCCAGTCGTGCAGGAAGTCTGGAGTAAGTCTTTTAATGAACTCAGTCTAATGATTCAGTTACGACGAGCTGAAGTGTGTTTTCTAAGATCCGTGTCTCATGTCGTTACGAGGACGCGAGACACAAACCTCATTGCGTCTTCCGCCGAGTCAAAAACGTCAACCTCTAAGCTTCAGATAAACAAAACAGGCCAGATGTGAACAATGTCCTTGTGAGTGAAGCCCAGCAGCCGAGATTTGCCACTTGTTTTCTCTAATTTCCTTCTTTGCTGTTTTATTGCCTGTGAAGCACAAACCGTAAGCACTCGGGAGTTGGTTCATGGTAAAGCGTCGCAGAAAATATCCCTCAAAGCCGTTCATATGTGAAGAAGGTGAAGGGAGGAGAGGCTGCTCTGCTCTGTTGGCAATGACAATGGCTCTGACATTGTTCAAACATCCCTTCCTGGTCTTCTGTTGTTTCTGGCCTCCTGTGAGACTCTTCTTACTACTACTCAACTACTTGAGTGGGGAAACCTTAGTGACCTTGCACGCTGCCTCTTCACTGCTACCCCGGAGGAGAGAACAGTAGTTTTTGGTGCCATGCTGCATTGCAGTGCATGCCTCTTTTTGTACTGTCCCCTCTTAACAGTAGGCTACTGTTAGAAGATAACCTCTCTGTGTTGCTGCTGGTTTATTCTCCTCTCTGGTGTACTCTGCTCTTCTGGGGTAGATACTCAAGCATTTGGGCTCCCCTTAAATGGCTGTCTGCATTTCTGGTCCACACTATCAAGTAGCTAATTATGTTTACCTATTCACTGATTTCGTTGACTTTAATTTCACTGTCTGCACAGTGCCCTTGTCTTGTTTGTTTTGCTGGAGGAACAGGAGAAGCCACATTTTTATAAATACATTTCATCCGACTTTTCCATCGCTTACCATAGTTTTGGTTCAGCTGTTTTTTCTCTTTATGTGCAAATCTAAAATACAATATGTGTGTAAATGACAGAGACTCTGCTCATTGTGTTGGCACATAAACAGTACATGAACACCAGTGAAGCTCCGACATGATCAGCTCGTTTGTTCACTTTTTCATCGCTCAGTGAGAGTTGGGTAATCAAACATCATCAGTGTTCACAGAGAATGTGAAAGCTCCTCAGAGACAGTGGCCATTCCGTGTCCACTGTTTGTGATGCGTGCACTGAACATCTCAACTAAAAAATCCCCCATACATTCACGATTATTATTATTGACCTTTTTTTTGATTATAGCTGCCCGTACATGTCGTCTGAATGATGGATCGCCAAGCGAAGACTGGTATGTCTATGACTTGACGTGCGACGACAAAATCTGTGTCCTTAATCAGCCATAATCGGCTGCTGTGGTATCACATTCTGCAGGGATGTCTCATTGGGAAGAAAATCCAAGCAGGCTGACTTTGACAGTATCAGGTCGTTCCCTTTGTGTGCTGTTATTTTTGGAGAAGTTCACGTCTGCCTTGTTGTTTTGTCAATTTTTGAAATAAAAATAAAACCCTTTTGAGCTCGACAAAGAAATGCCACGATGACTTAGAACTTTTTCAAACCTTGACAAACTTGTTTCGCACAAAGGAAAATAAAGACGACAAACCCATTTTGAACAACACTGGAAAACTTCATTTGTGTATATGCCGAGCGTTATCCCATCATTGTTTGGATCCTAAATGCACTCTCCTTTAGAGTGGGCATGTGAACATAATATTGTGTTTACTGTCACTGAAGTCCCTGATGAGGAACTGATTAGTATATGTATCTGTTTGTATGAAACCATCTGTCGGGATGTGGAGACATGCAAACTTTATCTCATTTGCTGGCGGGTTTCATGCTTTATGGCTTTTCTCTTTTCATCCTATGTGGAACGTCAGATGTGTGATTGGATTAAAAAAAAAATGCCCCCAAGATCACCGAGCTTGTTGTGTGATGGAAATTGTGAATTTTCTGAAGTTTTCCACCAGTGACACGGGCATGGCAGATATCATCACAGATGCTGGCGTGGATTACACTTGTGGTTCACTTTCAGACCCACTCATGTGGAACTGGGGTTCTCGTGCACAAGTTAAGTTAGAAATACAACGCTCATTGGTGTGATAGCAGCCTTTCATACCAGACTGCTCACCACATTCTCCCCTTACACTTCTCCTTTGGCCTTTCTCGCATGTCTCCAACACACCTACACACACTTTAATCAAGCTTCATTATTCTTTTCTCCTTTGCTCTGCCTCCGTTTCCCTTCACTATCTGCACTTGCAATGTGGGGGATGTATGCCCATAAATGTACTGCTGTGATGCTGCTCGCCTCAGCTTTGTTTCACATATTTTGATCCGGAACCCCTGCAGATACTTCATCTTCAGAACCTTCTTGGCAGTTGCTGGGTTTTTGAGAAAGAGAGGAGAATCGGGAGAAGAACTGACTGAAGTGGGCCTGGATTAGACCCTTTGAACTCGCAGAGTGATGAGTCTCTGGCTAAGCTGCTGTACCCACACAATAACGATGATGTTTGCACTCACATGTTTGGGTTTTTTTGTACAAAAGAAGAAAGGAAAAAGGTTTCCACACATTTCAGACTCAATATGTCTGAAATGTGTGGACCATTCATTTTCATTGATTGTCTATCGCATTGTCCTATAAATGAGGGTTGCGGTGATGCTGGAGCCATTTTTCTGCTACAATTTTACTCTCCTTATTTCCTCCTATATATACGTATGTATAAATATATATATATATATGATCTCTAAAAGATAAACCATCAGTACATTCATACCAACTGGGTTCAGTCGAGATTTTCATATTTTTATTTTGAACCCTCTCACCTTTAATAATGAATGTAGTATATGGGGCTTTCTCATGACATCCGTCTGCTTGGACCAAGTCATTTGTCCCCACTCCTCAGAATTGTGAAGGACACATTTCCAAGATTCTAAGACCAGCGTCCCACCTTTAACCAGATTTAGAGTAAATGCCAAGTGAGCCATTTACGCAGGGTGCAAAAACATTTACATCTATACTGCGTAGAAATGTCAAGTCAGTGCTCCTAAATGTCAAAAGCAAGTGTCTCATAATCATTCAGAGTATAAGCTGCTTATGAGTTGAGTTTCTCCACTCAACCAGTGCCTCCTTATATACAAGACAGCACAGTGAGAAATATGCTTTTCGCCCCAAGGTCCTGTCAGTAGCCATTGTTCTGCAGACTGTCATTTAACTTTTGAAGTTGATGTATCTGTTGTACATATCCATGGCACGGTGAGCCAGTGTTTCACTCTCCTCCTTCCTTGGCTCAAAATTAAATGTACAGTATATGATAAAGACAATAAATGCAGTACATCTTTACTTATGGCCCTTAAGTCCCATTGCGTGTTCATAGGCTGCCATAAAAACTGCTAGGCCTATGAGGCCAGACAAAACTTAAACTTGTATGACAGATTGTGGCATGCAGAAGACCAATGACCGTATAGTAAGTAAGAAAATGTTTATAGTGCATATAAAAACAACCTCAGTTTACCAAAGTGCTGCACAGATGAAGATGTATCCAAATACTTATAACAATAAAATAAAAACAACAATTACAAAAGAACCGAAAAGCTTGTGGCTTTTCAAAAAAATACTGTATACCGTTAGTGCCAAAGTAACAGTACTTTGGAGAACTGAAAATCCTTGTGTACTCTCTCTTGGTCTTGCAAAATGAATGAAGAACTCAACATTAAATTGTAATGCATTGGTTGTAATGATTTAACTTCATATTGTCACTTTTGAAAAGCCTTCGTCATCACATTTGACTTTTTTGTTAGCATCCACCGGTAGCTGCAGTTTACTCCATAGTTGCTATTATATATACAATCACATACAGTGTCTTGTGAACAGAATGTGTTTCTATAAATGTATAAATAGACGGTGAAGATTGACTGCTAATTATAACAACATATTGCAGATGAGCAGATTGTCATATATATCTGTGTATGAATCTGCATAAGGACAATTTTAATGCGCTGAACTCATTAACTCTGAACCAGCTGCTGCTAAAGCTGACACATGACAAATAGACATTTTCATATTCTGCAGCCTTTAGCAACTATTGGGTCCTTTTCACGTGAAGAAAAGCTAATGTTTCATGTAAATGAGCCACAACAATCAATTTTATGATACGATTTGACCATTTCATGTACATAAATTAAAGTACAATACTGATACTGTTAAAGCCTGGCATCTCTGGTGTCCACCTTCATTAGACAAAAAGAAGACTGCTGCTGGATTATATGATTACCATTACGACTCTACTCGTTTGGTTTTCTTTGCATTTCCATTTCCAAGTGAGCTGAGCTGATACTAAAATATGACATCAACAGACTGCCTCAGGTGAGATTTCTGAAAGGACAACTCTAGGTCCATATTCCAACTGCTAGCTTTCAAAATGATTCATTACTCGTTACTCATGTTAAAGAGAATCAGGGTTAATGCCTTCAGCTAAAGTTCTCTTTCAACATTCATATAACCTCACTCATGTTTCAGAGAACCGGCTATAATTCCTTATCCTAAAGTTTACTATACCTGTTATGCTTCCACCTGGGCGGAGCTTGATCAGCGTCACGTAAAGTGATTTAACAGTGGTTTGAATGTAACGGACATTTGTTGTTACTCCACGCTTTAATACTTTTAACTTTGAGGATAAAACATAAACACATAAGTTCAAGTAATGAAAACCTGGACCCCACAATTCCCCACTGACGAAAAACACAATTGCAAACTAGTGTGTATAATTTGTCTTTGTGTTTAGCCTGTTTCATTTTTAATGAGATTTGTCTCTGGCCCCAGAACAGAAAATAAAAAGAAAAGTTGCAGGAAGGCTGTAATCTATAGTGTTTCATTTTCTTAAAAAGAATTAAAAGGTTTGCCACTTAACTTGCACTGAACATGAGTGAAAAAAAACCCCAATGTGAACCCATTACGAACAATTTATGTACAAAAGTTGTAAAATACAAAATAAATATAGACAAAACACACAAAGAACCGGTGCTTAGCACACATACAGAACACCAGAATCGCTCTTGATTGTTTCATTCATTGTGATCCTTTCTAACAAAAAAGACACATGGAGGCAGAGAAACACAAGAGCTTGTTATGAGAAACTACAGGAAAACAATGCGCTGCACCTCTTTATCCTCTCGCTGCTTTGTGCCAGAGCAGGTCAATAAAACAGAATTGAACAAAAACCAAAGCAGAACGACACTCTCATCCAGACAGACGCACGCGCAAAGAGGTGCAGGAAGAAGAAAAGAGAGAAGTTTTGTCAAAGCAGAGAGTCACAGATTAAATATTTAAACACCCTGCATATCGTTATATTCCCTCAAAAGAGGAACGCCCTAGTTACGCGGCCCATTTAAAACAGTGGCCTGTCTCTGTCCGTGGTGCTGAAAAGAAAAACCCAAACAAACGCTTTCCTTTATTTCTTATTTGTTATTTTTTTCATTTTTTATGATGTCGGTGAACACACACACACACACACACACACACACACGCTGGAATTCCTCAACAGAAAAGTACCGTGACTGAACTGGAATGTGTGTTTTACGCTGTAAACAAAGAAATCATGTCTAGTGTGAACATGCAAAAAAAGCCAAAAACGTCTGAAAATCAATGACACGGTTTGTGGGTTCACACCGGAGAGAGAGGGGGAGAGAGGGAGGGAGGGAGAGAAAGAGAGAGAGAGAGGGAAGGAGGCGGTGTCTGGTGACCGGGGAGGAGGAGGAGGAGGAGAAATCTCCTGGTCTGTTCGTCCTCGCAGCTCGCGTTTGCCGTCAATCCTTTGAGCAGTCGGGTGCAACCAGGAGTGCCCGGGGCCGTGGGTTTATTTTCCCCCGGGAGTCGGAATCGGTCACCAACGAACAATCCCAGGTAAGTAAACGCACTGTTATCAGGCGCTGCTTGGTTATTTATTCAGAAATACAACATAAACTGGAATTGAAAGTCCTTTTTACGCCCGTGTGTCGACTTTGGTGGAGCCGTCGCTGCTGCTGCTGCTGCTGCTGCTGCAGGGGGAGAGCAGGAGACGTGGGGGAAGCCTAGACAAAGCTCCGTGGGGGCGGAAATTTGCTAATTGCTTTTTAAATTGGTTTCATGAGCCGATCGCGTCGCGGCAACCCCACGGTGACAACTCTCCAGTGTTGGTAATCCGATTAGAAAAGGATCAGCCTCCACGCAGGGACAAACACAAACACTACTTCGGTCCTTTTCTGGTGACATCCTGACCCCGCGATGCGTCACAGTGTGAGAGTTCTGTGTTTTGGGTGTCATTTCATTCCGCGCTTGTACTTTGCAGCAGCAGCAGCAGCAGCAGCAGCGTCCTGACTGCCTGTGCCCGTCTCACACCCTCACCTGCTTCTGCTTCTCTCTGCTTTCAGAAGATGCTCTTCTTTCTGCTGCCTCTCGCGGCTCTCTTGCTGGGCAGAGAAGCGGTAGTCTCCGGTAACAGCAACGACAAATGGCTGAGCACCGTGGCTCAGTACAACAAGGACAGATCCTGGAACAGATTCAGAGATGTGAGTAGCACAGCATTATCACGAGCTTTATTGTGTGTGTGTGTGTGTGTGTGTGTGTGTGAGTACGCCCTTGTTACACCTTGTGAGTACTTGAGACTTGTCATTAGACATAATCCACCTTGTAGAAACTCGGCAAGTTCAATCCCGGATTGAAAGAGAGTCAGAGTCATAGACTTAGACAGTGGATTTACGCACATGATGGAGCATTTCTTTGTTATGGTTTTGCATTGTGGCTCGTCTTTGTCTTTGTAAATTGCAATAACTGAGCTGTTTTTGCCCTCTAATAATTGTCGAGCTCAGCCTTCAGGGTTAGGCTTAGTCTGATAATACATTTACTTTTATGATCTCTTTGAACAATACCTCATGTATTAATATACTTATGAGAGCGAGAGAGTACGTGTTTTGAGTAGATGAGCGTTTGTAGTGAAATATCAAGGCTTGTTTCCTGGTGAGATATCATAATCCATTTTTAACTGTAATTGACTGTAGGCCAATGTGTCAAATCAGCACAGATGCAAATCGATGCATGAGCAGTGGGGCTGCAACGATTAGTCGACATAATCAACAACGGCCATTATTACAGTTCGTCAAAGCGAAAAGCATTTTATTGTCGACGTTTTTCAACCGGTTTAATTTAAACACATTGATTAGTGCCATCAGTGCAAAAAGTTTGTATTTTTCAACGCTCCGCCTACAGCACCGTGATTTCTTTAGTCATTTCCCCATGTTCATTCATACTTATGTAAATGATTGTAAACAAACGTTTAATCTTCACACAATGAACTAAATGTATGGCAGACTTTATCGATGATTACAAACTAACTCTTTATTGAAAATATGAAAGTACTATACTATACTATACTGTGGTGTAGTGTGGTCTACTGTAGAAGAAAGACACAAATTAGGTTACACACTCAATTGATAGCACTCTAGAGCCCTGCTCTGGCAAACCACATTCAGTAACTGCAATGCACTACAGGAAGTGATGGGGGCAGTATGCACCAACTGCACCAATGTTCTGAATGAACAAAGAAGAATAAATACAGGGTTTACATCACAATAACTGCTTATTTACAAGGCTTAGAAACAATATATTTATTAATAAAATGAAATGAATACATTGATTATGCTGGGTTGGTACTGCAAACATGCTATTGTTGCTAGCAACATAAGCTTGGACTCTATTGGCTCAGTGTGTCTTTAAAATATATATATTTTTAAATATGTAATCACCACAAGTAAACAATGAAAGTCACAGTGCACTGAAGCTAAGTCACACTAACAAGCCGTTATATTGGTACACAGACATTCTTAGTGGATATAAATAAGACGGTGACAGTGGAAGCAGAGCAAATAATACATATGAGGTTCTTCATAATGTGCTTGGTTCCTAGCAACAGTCCATTACACTTAACAACAGTCTGTTACACAGAAAGAACAGAACTTTGTAGTTGACGCTACCTCGTGCCAATGTAGGCTCAAGCTTTGACAGGGGCGATGATGCACCATCAAAATAATCTTGGAGACATTATTTGATGGTTGAAATCCAACATTGTGTCACTTTAATCATTTCTGGCGACAGCCAAAGTAATCGTTAGTTACTGCTCTTAATAGAAATGATCTCAAGAAACGACGTAAACTTTGACAAAATGAGTTAGTTGGGGCTTCAGGAGATGATGACACGTAAGGGAAGGTGCAAAATGCCGCACAATACATCTACATTGTTTCTGTTAAATTAAATGGTGCAACCATAACAACATGTAGTGTTAGATTTGACTAGTTCCCTATCTTGGTACATAACTCTGTAACTCTGGTTGGGTTTGGCCAATACAATAGAGAGAAACAATGGAGGTAGTTGTTGGAAGTTCATTCTGAAGCCAAATAGGAAGTACCACTACAATATACTAACTGGCCATGAGGCGGCAACTCTGCTGATTGTAAAATGAACTTTGTTTGAATGAAAGTGTGGGGAAAGCTTGCCAGGGGTTTGTGATTGGTTCCCATTATAAGGAGATTCTGAAGTTGGTCGAAACGGTGTCCTTGCCAGACGGGTCTGCAGAGCAAAATCAAATCCCTGCCAGACTTGGCTGAGTTCCCCCAGGCTAGGTCACAGTAATTGCTAGTTTCAGGTTTTCTTCAATCAGGCATTATGTTGATTCTGTAAATTATATTCCCGTTTAGATGAAAATAGACAATCATGGGTGATAGCACAGCCGGTTGCCACTTAAAGAGTGACTTATTTATTATGTTTATTTATCATGGACATTCTGAGGCTTCCCTTTGCTAGGTTGTCTATATCTTTCATTAACTTAGGACAATGATTGTCCAAATTTGTATGTTACAAAGTTCCTGATCTGCTGGTGAGTCCCACATGAACTTGGACTTGGAAATAATTTACTCACCGAGACACAATCGTGAACACCAACATTAGGATGAGCAGGGAAACAACATTTCAGAGCTGTCTAATTGTGACAGTTGTGTAACCACTGGCATTGCATTTGAAACCACAGGCTGAACATTAGGAGGTTGATGTGTGCTGTGTTCTTCAGAGACTTCAGTAGACAGGGGGTGAGTTTGGCCTAATTAGGTCTGTTCTCCCCTCAACAGTACAGGAGCCATGATATGAGAGCGAGTGTTAGTCATGCCTCTGTGCACTCAGGCAGGGCTCCACTATCTGCAGTGTGTGTGTGTGTGTGTGCACACACTGCCCAATCTTTATTTCTCCCCATCATCTCCTGTGCAAATAAAACTAATTTACATGAAACTGTCAGTGGAGGACGAAGGACAGGAGTGAAAAACACGGGGGTGAAGGAAGGCAGAGGAGGGATAGATGGTGATATTTCAGTTTAATATTTAAGGCAATGCTACCAGCCAAACACAGGAGCTGCTGTTGTTCTCGTGTGTGTGTGTTGTTTGCCTGATCGCACAGATAGGAAAGCTGGTTTTTAATTTGTCTACTGAAACATTTGCTCTCTTTTTTCCTTCTTCAGAAACTGGCCTTTTCTCTCCTCCTCTCTCTGGCACCAAACTGTTTAATAGCACATATAGTGAGATTATACAACACAGCTCTTATTCCACCCATCTAGTAGTGATGATTTGGGAGCTTGATCTTAACGTGGCGTGGTCACGGACCTTGAACCGAAAACCGAAGACAGTGATCGTCAGTGAAAATGTGTCTTCTTAAATCCTTCTGTACGATTTCATTTGTGACGAATGACTCCGCGGGAGACCAAAAAAGACCAAAGTCATCCAATCAAACCTTTCAATAAATCCATTTAAAGCCAGGTTTAAATAGTGGAAACGTGTTTAATTAGCATGTTTTTTAATCAGCATTGGTGGGAATGCAAGTCACAGGCGAACACATTTCTTCTTCATTGTCTCTATTTTTTGGCAGCAATGCAAATGTTCTGTGTAACTTCCAGGGCAAAGCCAAACGGACACAATCTGGTTTTGTGGCAAACATTCAACCGTGGACTCTTCCGGCGTTCTTTGATTTAACTAACCACCAAATCTGTTGCTTGTGGTTTCCTGTCTTTTAAAACTTCACGCAGCGATTCTCCTCCGCCGCCTCTCTGGATCTGTGGGTAAAAATGTTCATCCGTTCTCTCAGACTGTTTCGACATCCCGGGGCCCGACAGCCATCCACCACCTGTACTGTTATCATGAAAACAGCTGGCGAATAGACGGTTTATCTGACATAGTGCCTGATTCACATATTTATACAGTATATGCCTGTAGAGGTAGAAACAGCATGGCTTCCTGCCAGAGGGCATTACCTTGGTTGTGTGATATCAGCTACCAGAGAGATTGAGAGAGGGAGTAAAAGATAGAAAATAGCAACTATTGGACCATTGTAGATGAGAGTGTTGTTCTTTTCTTCTTTCGTCGACCGGTTTTCTTTTTGGCACATTGGTGACATCCCAATTTATACACAGATAAAAACTCCTCAGGGCAGAACAACCACTGGCAATAGATACGGTGTAACTTGGCTTCTTTTAGGGGGTTCAGGAATCTCAGGTATATCCCATGCTTTATCTTACACATCCTAACAGTGTATGAGCTTAATGTCTGTCACTCACTCTATCTCCCCTCCCCTCCATCCTCAATGGGTCTTGATCTTAACATTTTTGTCCAGGCCCCAGTCTTTTTTTTTGTCTTCCTCCCTTATTTTGGCTCTACGTCTCTGGAGCAGCGAATGACCCTGTGCCTCCTCAACCATGTCCCCCCTCCACAGCATCTCGTCCCCCCCCCGCGCGACTCCTCCTCTCTGCCTGTCATGATTCACTCCGCATCCTTGCTGATGAGCCACTGACTCCCTGCTGAATGTTGTTGTCTCTGTGTGTTGACAGTGGAGCAGTTGCAATAGTTTTAACTGTCAGAGTTCAGAGTGTCTTGAGAACATTAAGGGAGAAGCAGTCTGATTTCTAAGTTTACTTGGTTACCTGTGACCTGGTTACCTATTCGTTGTGCCGGTAATGATGCATTTCAGTTGGTTTTTGGAGACTAAATGACACATTTATTGAATTACCATACTGGCATTAGACTGACGTACATGGACGGAGCTTTTCTAACTCTTCACTCTCCAGCGACTGTTGCAAATTTACTGTGCAAATGTCTAGATATGATTAGCTGCGTTGTTTTATGGAAAATAACTTCATCCTGTTTTATCCTGCCCTCTAGTGCAGTGTTTTTTTTTACCCCCATTATGCTACGTGGATAGCTTAGAGCCTGCACCACTTGTTAGAGGAAATGTTGATGGCCAATTAAATAGTTTTCTTTAATCCTTAAATTTGCTAAACCACATTTGTGGCTCTTTTGCCAAATCTCTTGTTGTTATTTATGCCAACAGTATTTCAGGTTCCCTTAGGTTACAATCACCACTTAAACTTGCATGAGCTCTTATGCTAATAATAAAAAAAACAAAAGAAAGAAGCTGCAGTGAAGACGCACACGCACGCACAAACGCACACATTAGTATGCAGCAGTGAGTTTGACTGTGGGTTTTTGTGGTTGTTGTTTAAGGCAGGGTCAGCTTTGTTGTGAGCCTGCAGCTGCCTCATGTTGTTGGCTGCATCAGAATATTCTGGTCAGGACAAAAGTGAACGTGAAGGGTCCAGCTGGAGCAGTGTTCCAACCAGCTTCATTGTAGTTATTAACAGGAAATCCTAACGAGAGACGCAAATCTGCTAACGACCGTAGCTCACGCTGTCTTCGGGTCTCTGAATACACTTTCATTATCCAGTGTCCATGATAAACAGTTTTAGATAACAATGTCCATTTAGTAGGGCCACACGATGACACATGATGTCCGCACGCTTGCCTTTGCAGCAAGAAGAGTTCTTCCCGTGTGTGTGCGTGGGTTTTCTCCACGATCTTTAGTCCAAAAACATACAAAAACATGGGAATTGGGTAAATAAATCTCTATGTGGTCCATGCGATGGACTGGCGAACTGTCCAGGGTGTACCTGCCTATCGCCCGATGGAGGAAGTGGTAGAAAATGGATGGATGTGGATAGTGTTTCTTTATTATTTGGCTTTTATTTGATTTACTTGCTTTTATTTGAATTTTGACAATCCAAACAGACTGAATAACACCTTTTTGAAAAGCAGCATCTCTAGGGGGGAATTAGACATTTTCTCTATATGTTCCTCATGAATTCTTGTGTAAAAACATGCAATCTCCAGGCTGCCTATTCATTATCTGGTGGACCTGGAGGCAGCTTGAAAGTGAAAGGTATTTTTTGTGTCTATATTTGTGCGCTTACAATGTACGTAATATTGCATGCAGCGGCCTGTCTTTGCTCACTTCACTGGTGAGAATGAAGTGTCGTTTTATCAGCCACATTTTCTTTTCAGTGACAACATGCTCCCTGGGGGTGCCAGTCACAACCCCTAGTGTTTTCCTTTATCAACACAAGATGTGTGTTTGTGCAAAATTGTCTCGGCTACAATGTGCTTTTTAACCGTGGATCCAAATCCATGAATATCTGAGAAAGTGAGGCCTTAAGCTATCCTGCTAAATTTGTCCGGGCTTGGTCAAACCAGGTGTAAATGATCCTGGTAAGTGTGCATTCACAGCTACTTGAAGTAGAGCCTGAGGTTGATCACAGATTTACTGATGCAGAAATGTAGAAGATGTGTAATGGAAAGTTATAAAGCTCCATGCAGGGAGGCTTGGCTGTACCTGGGTTTTTCAGCTCTAACCACTACTCCACCGCGTCGCCCTGACAGCTCATTTGTGCAATATAACTTAGTCTTTCTAGTTGCAGCGAGAAGCCCCGGGTCCGAGCCCTGGTCGGAACAAGGGCCTTTCTGCATGGAGTTTGCATGTTCTCCCCGTGTGTGCGTGGGTTTTTCTCCGGGTTCTCCGGTTTCTTCCCACAGTCCAAAAACATGCAATAAATTGACCGTAGCTGTGAATTGTTTGTCTCTATATGTGGTCCTGTGTGATGGACTGGCGAACTGTCCAGGGGGTAACCCTCCTGTGGAGGATAAAGCGGCATAAAATGGATGGATATACTGTTTTATACTGTAAACTACAGTAGGTAGTTGCCTTTGGTGCCTTTGAGGTTGGTGACTACCTTGGAATTTCAGGTATCCTAAAAATAAAAAAAGCAAAAAGACACTTTATTTTTTTTTCTTAGTTGTTGTTATTATTATTCACTTACCACTGCTTCACTGAAATCATCACATTTGCAATTTAAAGTGTTACCTCTCTGTTTGATTTAAATAAAGAGCTCTGCAGTGGAAAATCTCCCTCATGTTTCCCTCTGGGGGATGTTTGATGTGGATCTGTGTGCAGTCCAGTGACGGGTCACACGAGGGGAAGCTGTAGCGCAGCACAAGTTTTCCTGTACTGGGACTGAAATCTGCAATTCACGTTCACTGGCACGGTCTTCTGTGGTCAGAGACGGTGATTTATGTTGTAGAGATATCTGCTCGTCGGGGGAAGATAAAGACTCTACACCTGTTTAACGCCATGGTGCAACCTCGTTCATTTCATCTCAACAACTGCAGTAATATTGCGTAAAAAAAAAAACAACGTTTCGATCAAACCTCTGATAACAATACGAGATCCGTCTCAGAGTAACAATGACTATCAAAATTAAACTAACATTGAATCACATGAATTCCCTGTTTTCCCCTGGATTATAGAATAAGTGGTAGTCTGGATTACGTGCTGTTTCCCCCATTGCAATTAATGAAGTGTGCGTGCGTGTGTGTTCTGATTGGTTGGTTGTACAGCTGAGGGGGAAGGGTAAAAAAAAAAAGAGTCACCTTCATCTTCCCTCACACACACACACATACATTATTTCCATCAATTAATTGAGGACTTGGCTGAGCAGCCGTCATTCCTACTTATTGCTCGACTGCTCTGCTTTCCCTCCTTCTTCTAAAGCTTCCTCTTTACCTTCTCTTCATTCCCTTTTACTATGTCCACTCTCTTCTGCCTCTCATTTTACACTTGAATTATACCTGATGAAATATTGCCCTTCAGAATAAACCATGTCTCTCTGCTCTCTCCATCCCATTTGTCTTCACATGCTCTTCGTGTGCACGCTCTTCTCACTGGGCTATCGATTTCAAATGAGGGAACGCTGATTATAATCTCCGCACTGAAGGACTGCACTTGTATGAGTGGAGAGGGACAAGTGCATTTTTTTGTTGTCGGCGTCAGATCGTGCCTCCTTTAAAGTGTCTCGTGGAAAAAAAAAAGAAAAAAGGCTACGTCGCTCTCTAAGTGTTGTCTCTGCATGTGGGGAGAATGCTCAGGCAAGCGCACATGCACACTCTGTTTCCCCTCCAGCCTGAGGGCTCCTGTGGAGATCGATCAGTGAATTTACCAAGCCTGGTAACCCTGATTGGAGCCTTGATATAATCAATAAGAGCAGAGATCCATGCAAACACACACACACATGAACACACTGGAGGACCATTTGGTTGTGGGTTAGACAAAGCGAAGGCCAGTGTCCCCTTTGACCAGGATAAATAGGCTGTGTGTGTGTGTGTGTGTGTGTGTAGTGTACCTCTTCAGAACATGTCAGGACCAGTTCTCGTCATTGGGACCAAAACCTGGACAGAGTGAGGCAGAACCTTATTTCTTTAGGGCTAAGATGTGAATTGTGTTTAAGGTTGGGGTTGGGCAATAATTAGCGATGATAGAGGTTTAAGAAGAGGCTTCTGGGTGTAGGCTGTCGATGAGAGGAACTGGGGAGAAAAGAGAGATGGTCGGAGAATAGTGGAAGAGGAGGAGCTTTAATGGACATAACAGATAGACAGTGATTGTGTGTGTGTTTCAGAAAACACCCCCCGCCCTTGCCTCTCTCTCTTTATGGGCGCTGTGTGTTTGTGTTTGCAGTGCTGCTGCTGTGAAGGTCTTTTTTCCTTCTTTTGTCCAACGATTTGCCAAGACAGAGAAACAATACGAAAGGTCCCGAGGACCCAGTGTGCCGCAGTGGAAGAAAACACATCACAATATACAAACCACCGTCAAACTGGCACCGACGCACTTCAGTGCACAGCATTTCGGGAGAAAAACAAACAAATACAAACTTTCTCGCCGATTCTCCGCAACCTCAGAAACCCTCACAAGGAATCAGCATGGCAACAGCAAGCTGTGAATTTACTGTCCAATGTTTACACGTGTGGCTTCGAGCCACATGGACTCAAGCTGTCACTCCTGTATCTATACCATGTTTCCACTTCATGGCTTGTCTGCCATATACGACAGACAATCATCTCCCTGTCAAAACACGTTGGTGTTATCATTGTAGTGGGAGGCCAGATGCATAATGTTGATGTTTGTGTGTCCCCCTTGTTGTGCTGCCTCTTACCTGGTTAAATAAAGGGTAAAAATAATACAACTGTAAAGTCTGATATCATAAAACACGCGATGTGATGTTTCCTCCCTGTCGTTTGGCTCCTTCGACAGCTCTCCCGCCATATGCTGGTGTTGAATTTATCTTCTTGTCATTTGTTTTATAAGTTAATTCTACTGTACACGTGGAGATGAGCCATAGCAACCATATTTGCTTGGTGCATTCTCTGCCAAACAGCAAGTGCTTGTTGGCCCACTCAATGTATTGTTGGGCTGGGAGTGTGGGATCTTGGGTTTGTGCCTGCTCACATAATGCATATATTTATACAGATATGAAGATAATGTAATTATGATGTCGGTGGGGGGAAAAAGCTCAAGGTGACATGACATGATTCTTGACTGCATGAAGGGATGGAGGGTTCGGAGGGTCACTGACCCCAAAACACTTTACTGGGATGTGTCAGTGAGTCATCATTTGTTGATTTCTATCACACCTCTTTTTATGTTGACTGTCCTTGCCTTGCTTTCAAACAACAGGATACCAACATGTAATTGTTGTAGTACTCGAGATCAGTCTTGGTCTCGAGACCACTTTTTGAAGGTCTCGGTCTCGTCTCGGAATCGACTGCATTTTTAGTCGGTCTCGGTCTCGGGATTTTATTTCAAGAGCAGTCAAGACCACAACTGTGGGGATATCAATAAATTGCCTGTGCATTTTTGGATTAACCTGTGAATATCATAACCGGGATTTTGCATAAATCGCATTGCTTTGGGTACAACCAATAACTCGACTCATTTCTCATTTGAAATTTTTCACACACACACACACACACAAAAGTGCATGTGAGTGACAGGAGAAGAGGCCGTGAGAAGATGTCAGCCAACTCATCTACAATAAACTTTGGTCACCTCAACCACAAAGACTTTTTGTGCATAAATACCTCCAAAAGAAAACACAGCGCAACGTGTAAATTCTGCAAAGTGACGCTAACGGTCTTGGTCTTGTCTCGGTCTCGACCCCTCAAAGTCTTGGTCTTGTCTCGGTCTCAACCCCTCAAAGTCTTGGTATTGTCTCGGGTCTCAACCCTCAAAGTCTTGGTCTTGTCTCGTCTCAACCCTCAAAGTCTTGGTCTTGTCTCGGTCTCAACCCCTCAAAGTCTTGGTCTTGTCTTGGTCTCGATACACTGTGGTCTTGGTCTTGGTTTAGGTGGTCTTGACACGCCTAAGATCATTTACATTTACGCATTTAGTCAAAGCGGCTCACAAAAGAGGAACAAGTTACATAGAAGAAGTCTTGGAAAGAAATCCACTAGATAGGAACTGTGGACTGACAGAGGGTGAGAGTCCAAAAGTGGATCCAAGTGCTGAAGGAGATATAGCAGGGGAGGGGGTAAGGTAAGTGTTTGGACAGATGCTCTTGGAAGAGCTCGGTCTTCAAGAGCTTCTTGAAGATAGACAGGGACTGCCCCTGTTCTGGTAGCGCTCAGTAGGTCACATGCAAAGATTCAGGATTGTCTTGTGATTGTTGGAACTGACAGACGACAATCCTGTGATGAAGAGAAAAGTCGAGGGGTTAAAGGGGTTAAGCCTTTATGAGAGCATTTAAGTAGGTGGGAGCAGAGCTATGGAGCACTTTGTAGGCTAGCATCAGTGATCTGACAGCTCAGGGTAGCCACTGGAGCTCAAGTATCATGGCTGACATGGTCACTATCTTACCACTGAATGTTTTGTCGATTGTTGGTCATAGATAGAGATGAAGCATAAGTAGCGGTGCAATCTAGTGGAGCTGGAATCCGTCATGTCAGGGCGAGGACGTCTGTGGGTATGAATCTGGCTCGCTACTTTACATTGTGTGGATTTTCATGCAGCAACTGTGGAGACATTTCAGTCTGGGCTAAAGTGGTGGACAGACGAAACTTCTAATTCTATGATCAAGGTGTAATACTAACATTATACACACATTATAATTGATGAGCTTGAATCTATATAAACATTCATCAGATATTTATTAATGCCTCTACACTGTTATCACCACTTTCCTTTTTTCCACGTCACGTAATGAGGTTGGAATCTTTTGACTTGTAACACGGCGTCATGACCGACTCCATGTGTTTGCCTCTGCTTGTTCCCTGTCATCACAGCAGTTGTTATTTAGATGACGGCGTTGCCCGTGGGGATCGCTGACGTAGATGATCATATGAACGGCGTTCAAATGACTACACTGGCAGTCTAATCCATTATTTAATGCAGTGGATTCTATTTACAAGCAGGCCATCTTGCACAGATCAAACGGGGAAAGTAGCCTCACCAGCCCTGAGTGTCACCATGTGAAATAAATCATGGGCAGTCTGTTGCTCTTTTTCACGCCTCCCTAGCTCTCCTTTCGATCAGTGTCAGCATCTCACCTCCCCATCTTTCTTTCCACCCTCTCTCTGATGTTTATGGTCCCTAAAACCATGTCAGATTGAATTCGTCATTATCTCATTTTCCCCCTGAGGGCAGATATACAGTTACTGTTTGTATGTGAGAGTGTGTGTGGTTTTGAGAGCTGTCTTGTCTGCTTCAATAATTCAGGAGTGTTTTTTTTTTTTTTTTGCTACTGCCGCTATTGTGATGCTCCTGGGACGTGGAGAGGCAGAGACGGAGAGCACAAGTGGAAGAGGGGAGGTGGAGATTGACACAAAGATGTGGCAGATCAGTTCCATGTAGCTTTTAGTGCCTTTCCATATTCTTTCTTCATCATTTTGTCACTCTCTGCCGCCACCCGACTCCCATCTGTGCTGCTGTTTGTGACAGTCACACATTTGGGAATTGCAGGTAATGGCAACGAACAGTGGAGCCCTGAGGGAATACTACGTGTGCAGTCATGAACTCACAGTGAAGAGATCACACTGTCTTACAAATCATCCTGAGGGAAACGTGAAGGACACTAAAAAAAAAAACGAAACATGTCAATCTGCTGTTGGCAGACGCAAAGTCAGGAGGATTTAGCCTTTGGATGAGGAACGTCTGTACCAAACTTAATCTGAATGCAGCCAAACGTGCATGGGATATTTCAGTCTTCAGTCACCAGCTAAATATTTAGTGTATACAGTAGTTTTTCCAGACAACATTTGAATACTTCACATTTTGGGCTAATTTCAGTGACCATGCGATGGTGACTAACTGTATTTATTTTATATTTTTAGTCACGCTGGTCGTGACTAAAAGAGTCCTTCAGCTGTTTTGATTTCAGCACCACGGTCAGCTTCCCGTGGTTAGCAACCGCCATGAAGAGTGTCAAGATCATTGTAAAGCTTTGTGTTTCTGCTGTCTGCGTAATTACGTGCGATTGAATTTCTCTTGAGCGTTGAAGGTCAGAAATGAGGAGTTTGAGTGAAACGAAGCGAGACGCGGTGCTTTGCTTTAAGGACTGAGCTGGATGATGGTGCCGGTGATGGAAGACTTGGGTGTAGCAGCTTGTCACTGTCATCTTTACTCCCGTTTCCTCTGGCATTACACTACTGCCACGGTGTTGTCAGTGTAACAGCTGGCTGGACATCCTGAGTCAGGCTCACTTTCAAAAACATGAAATTCAAAGCAGATGGTGTTTTTGTCCTGTGTAGCCCGTTTAAGTTTTTTTTTCTCTTTAAATATGAATACAGGAAGGACACGTGTTTGAAGGAGAAACTTTAACAGCAGCGATACCTGCAGATCAGTAAGAACCGAATAGTGTCTAGTGCACTCGTAAATTATGTAATGTTTAAATCTACGAATCATAAATGGCCCTGAAGTCCAATTTAACTGGCCTTTTGTGTTTTGTGCCACTCGAAACTTCGGGAGATCAAACAGTGAGCACCAGCGTCGGCGTACTTCAACATCCTCCGCTAATGCTAAGCCTGTGTTTTTATTCAGCTGCAGGAGCTCTCGCGGCACGATTTTGCAAAGTCAACATTCACAAATCTTGAATGATTTGGAAAACAGCGAGGTTTGATTTATTCAGAGCCATAATCCAGATAAACATTATTACACACCAGGGGATTGAAGGTGGTCTGTTTACAGGTAAATGACACGCAAATGTTTTACTGCGACAAACAAAGAAAAACAAAAAACAAAACCCATCTACCTCAGTTTGACCAGTAAAATGACAACGGATCCAATTAATTTATGGACACTCACACGTTTGATCTGATACCATTTTATTTTTTTAGGTTTTTTTGCAGCAAATATTGTTCATTGCAAATATCAATACAATGTTAATATACAATGTTTTTTTTTGTTAAATGAAGGCCAAAGAATGAAAAACCAACACACAAGTTACAATAACGACAACTGCATTATATGTTACAACGTCCAAAACAAACAATGCTGCATCATTCAAATCTTTATATACTCAAGAGTGTATGTTGTCTAAATTTTTAGCAATTCAGTTTTATTTTTTGTGTAAAAAAAAAGGCAAAGGCTTTTGATGGACTTCATTGTTTTCATTTCTGTACGTTCTGTCGCCGTGATACAGGCATGTGTTGGAAAGGCCAGTGTCAGTGTTTGAGAAGTGGGCAGGGGGACGACATGACAAGAATAATGAAGCCATGAGGCTTATGTGAATGCCCCAGTTTTAAACGATAGATAAGAGATAGATGTGAGATGCGCGCAACAAGAACTGTTTGACAGTTTTAATTAAACTCAGCTGAGTCAGCCGCTGAGCTGCAGCTTCAATCACATTTTAATGAGCCACACACCCAGCAGGCCACACGGAGTTAAGTCCGTCTCTCTAAAACTTCCCCTCTTCTTTCTGTCTGCCTCATGTTTGTGTGTGTGTGTGTGTAGTCTATGCCTCTAACCTTGAAAGCACCAGCCTTTGGCTCGCCTCCAGTGACTCATGGATTTCGAGTTGGATAATAAGGTGAACTGTGATGCTACAGATCAATAGTGGGAGCCTTTTTTTTTTTGTCTGGATGTGACAGATAAAACTTCTCCTTGTCTGATAGGACGTGCAGACCCGGCTTAGCTCGGTGCCGTTTTGAGGAATCGACTAATGTGGAGTGGCGTGCACCGCGATGAGGGCTGCATCCTGATTGAAATGCCAATTGACAAATTAAAAACATCAAGGCCTGTGGCGCATGACAATGCCGATAATGGAGTAGCAACCGGCAGGGTTGAAGAAAAATGTGAGCTATACTCCACTTCTGTTGTGCTCGGCCACACATTATGAGTACTATAAATCATGCATTTAAAAAAATAAATAAAAATCTATCTCCATAGCGACTGGAGCTGCAAGCTGCTCGGTGGAACAGTTTAAAAAGTGCTACCTCAAAAACTGAAAACGAGGTCATGTGTAAATACAAACTCATTGAGTAAGATCCTGTAATGGAATATCAGCTGCCTCCCGTTGCACGAGACTCAGTCCGAGACCCAGAAGTAGCACAGAGCAAACATCGTTTCCAAACCTGGGCAGATGGAGCTAGAACAAGCACTCGGTTATTTGAGGAGACTGTTTATCTTAATGGGCTTCTCTAATGACCGTTCCCCTTTGTGCACGCACACAATCAAGAACTGATGAAGATTGCAGCGTTGGCGAAATGTGGGGGGGGGGGAAACCTCGACATTGCTGTCCCCTGCTGTCAGCGTGTGACTGCAGATGAAGGTGCAAACGCTTGCATTATAGGGGCAAAGCGGTGACAGAGAACGCAGCACATGTAACACATCAGCAGATCCCACAGAGGTCCGTTTCAAATGCATTTTTGTCTCTAACGCTCGAATATATAGAATATAAAATGTTGAGCCTATTACTGTCCATTTGAGGTGCGCGTCAGTTGAGTCGTGCCTCGCGCAAGTCAGCAGCTCCTCTGCTGACTTGCCAGAGTCGAGCTGTTGTCTATTTTAATTGTGAGCCGCGCACATTCCGCTGCAAAACAGACAGTGAGAATTACCTTTGACCGCCTTTTCAATGTCAAAGCGCTTTTTTTTTTTTCCTGTCTGCCTATTTCAAAAAGAAAAAAACCCAGAAACTTTAAGTCTGGCGTTTAAAGTGGCTGAATCCATTCAGTGTTTGCAGTCAGTCAATGCCAGGAGTGCAGTGGCATATTTTAAAAGCACATAACGCAGTGAGGCGCAGTGGATTAGTCCATCAAGTCCATGATGTAACTTTTTATGTTTTGTCAAAGGAGGAGTTATGTTTTTAACCTAAATGCTGAGCCATTTTGGTTACATGTACCAATCCATTCTTTTACCTTACTGTCTGGTTTATCAGTAGGAGAATAGGTGAGTGTTTTGCCAAAGAAAACCCTAACAGTAAGTCCTTATACGACTTGTTTAAGCCACAGCATAGGCTCTGTTAAGTGTTCATATTGTACCCCGGCCTTCTTTATAGTGTGCACATGCATTCATGAGTGTGTGGATGCTTGCTTACATGTGTGATATTGACATTTTTTTTTCCTGGTTTAGCAAGAGACTGAGAAAGATTCCGAATCTCCAGGACTGATATTCCTGACTCGGATTCTATGGCTGGCATTGTTTCATACTTTGGCAGCAAAGGTCAAAGTAAAAGACAACATATTGTGTGTGTGTGTGTGTGTGTGTCTGCAGTGGAGAATGTTCTGGTGAAAAAGAATGAGGTGTGGAATGATTACATGCCGACACGCCAACACACAGGAAACCTGGGAGAGTGTGATTGAAGTTTTTCAGAGTTTTGTGCTGGGTGTAAAAGAAAACATCGAAACGTCGGAACTTTTGTTTTTATTGTTTTGTTATTTTTGTGTCTCAAGCAGTCTGCAAAGTTAACTTCAAATGGAGTTCATTTCAAGTCGAGTGCTTCTGTAAAAACCTCCATCATGCTATAGGTGCGAGTTTAGTCACGGTGCATTAAGTTATACTTTTCAGGTTGTTCTGCTGTGTACGAATATTTCCAACTGCACGTGTGACACAGAAATAGAATCATCTGAAACTTATTTACCACTTAATTATTGTTCCGTATGCCAGATGAGATGATCAGTTGAACGATAGGTTTGTGACTTGATTACTTCACCATGTCTTCACCATGTTAAAAGATCAGTGAAACACTGAACTGTAAAATGTATTTGCTATAAACGATGCCACTCCATCATCTTCACTGGTGTCGAGATGCTTTTGGCAAGTATATATATATATACATATATATGTGTGTGTGTGTGTATATATATATATATATATATATATACATATATATTCTAAGACAATCTAAATGTGTCCGCTTAGTTTGACACCATCCTTTTTCTCAGCATTTCTCTTTGTTGTGTCCTCAAAGCTGCTTGGAAATCCCATCATATTTAGTTTTGAGGGAAAGGTTCATATCTGTAGCTTATGGCTCTGTGATGCGATGTGCCTCGTTACTTTTTTACTGACCCCTTTCATTTCAGTACCTCGGCTTTACCAATAACGGCGCTTCACGTGCGTGCTATCATCATCAGACTAGAGGCCGGTGGCCTTTTGACACAAAGCTTTTAAGGCTCTCTTATTCACGAAGGTTGGATTTTTGCTTTTGCACTGTAGTAGTGTTAACAACGGCACAAGACACAACGCACACACGCGCAAGTAGAGAGTGGATAGAGATAGTGGTGAAACATTGATGTGACCGTATTCGATGGAGTGAACAAAGCAGCGGCTGCGGCAGATGGAAGCGAAGAGAAGGGTAGAACGTAAAGGAGAGGAAGCAGGGAACATAGGAGGAGTGTGAGTTTTGAAAGCGACATTCTCGTTGCCACTGTCATCCATTAATATCCAGCCAGATCATTAGTGTGAGGAATGAATGCGGGCGCTTGGGGAGACAAACAAACACAATGCTAATCTCGGTTCTCAAACAGTGTCAACACCCTGACGTTGGCGGAGTGAATGGAAAGGAAGCAGAGAGGTTAGCGGGGTGAGGAAGAGGGAAAGATGAGGAATATAGCGAAATGGATTAAGGAAAGTGAGAAATGGATCTCTTGATATGTCAGCTCCGGGGTTTTTTTCCCCCGTCGTCTATGAAGAGCCAGCATTATTATAAGTCAGTATTGCTGGAAACAAACAACAAAAGACAAATTAAACACCACGCCGATCGCTGGCCTGTAACAGAGAGAGATATTTTAAAACTCAGAAAAACAAAAAATAATCACAATGTCAAATAGAAAAACGAATACATACTCAACTCTGACCAAAAGCTAACTTGTCCTCCACAGAACACAAGACTTTCTTCGTGTGCAAAAACTCTTTCCACCCTAACCTGAAAAAAAAAGCCGTTGAAACCGTTGACACTTCATTCTTCCTCACCAAACAAAGAAAACATCTGAAACCCACTCTCAAACAGAGAAACTTAGCCTGCAAAACGGTGGGAAATGGTTTCTCTGTGTAAACGGGAGGGACAGGGTATGTGGAACATTGGTGTTTATGGCAGAAATAAAAGCATTAATGGCCACAACACCACGAAGAAGCCTCCACTGTAAATCTGCAGCCTAACGGTAGTTTGTACAGTGCTCTCCACTCAGGCTTCTGGGCGCTTGTGTCCACACTTTTAACATTAAATAACACATTGTCTGACCTGCCATGTTACTCAGAAGAAGCCAACATCACGTGAATAAAGGAACAATGTTTAGATCAGTGAAAGAAATGGGGTCAATCCGTTCAGAGGCGACGGACCTGGTCCCCAGACATGAGAAGAGACCAGCAGCGTTGTCCGGGTGAGGGCCACACACCTCAGCCACACGGCCCACGTGGGTGGAGACTCTGGCCTCACACAGTTTCTGAAGCAGGGACGGCCTACTTCACACTGGAAATGTGTCCCAGGAGCCACCGGGTTCTTTGAGAAGCCGGAACAGCTTTGCGGTCACACTTTAAATAGGCCTTTTATAAAAGGTGGCAAAATTGTCCTGTTTGAAACCACTTAAGTCCATTGAACAGAGAGTCAGTGTCAGACCCAGGCCACCACACATGCTCCGGTTTAGCACAAGCTACCGGCCAAGCACGTCAGCCTGTGCCACAGTGTGGAGGACATAAGATTATTAATAACAAGGATCTGACCTTTGAACTACCGTTTCCACTTTTTCAACCTAATTTTCCACCAGTTCTGGTTGGAGGTGACGTCACGTCTCCATGATAAACACCAAAGTATTTAGTCCCTCCCCTCTTCCACATTAGGTGCCTGGTGAAAACAGTTCTCTCTCCACTTCATCCCCAACTGCTGAGGCTTCAAGAAAAACCAGACAAATGAAACCAGATAGGGGCTCTGAGACCAGAGCGTATAACACACCTGACACTGAACAGCCCTGTCTCCCACTGACACCTCTCTGGGCCTTAAACGGCGCACTCAAACACACAGTTAACCTACGGTGCACTCTCAATATTACTGTACAAGACCCCGATCATGGCTGCGAAACTTGAGCCGAACCCTGTTCTTGTGTTCAAGTCTGTCCAAAGAATGTTCTTGATCTGGAGAAATCAAACCAAGCTCCCAAGCCAATGAACCAGAGAGGTCCACAACGTCCCGAAATCAGAGTGATGTCGTCAGATATCAACCCGCTGGGAACACGGTGTGTTTGCATGAATTACCTGCTCCGTCACCTTTCTGAGTCTCCTTTCTGTGGGAGGTGGGTGAGCACAGCCCTCCTGCACCTCAGAGGCAACCACCCCTTACTTCAACTGCCCCTTAGGAAGCACAGCAAATCCTCACTGATGACCAGCCAGAAAGTCTGCAGGGAGACTGTCTATGCCAGGAGCCTGCCCGCTCTGTAAACTCTGCGGTGCATGCTGTCGCTCCTGAGCAGACAGCTGCATGTCATCGGCCTCCTCAAAGGACGGCGCCACCTCTGGCTCCTCTTGGAACTGATGCTGGTGTCTATAGTGTACATTCTACATTCTATTTTAACTGATTTTTTATAGTCTAAGTCAGGGGTGTCAAACTCATTTTTGTTCAGGGGCCACATACAGCACAATTTGATCTCAAGGGGGCCGGATCAGTAAAAATAGCAAAATAATAGAATAATAACCTCTGAACAACAAGAACTCCTTTATTTTTTCTCCTTTGTTTTACATTTAATGAAGGATAATTTTACAAAATATGAAATTTCTTGAGAAATATAAGTGCAATTTCAACAATATCATGCCTAAATTTACTATTTACACAGCACATTGGATCTATAAAGGCACAAACATTTAGTCACGGGTATCTGGAGCATTTGACATTACGTTTAGATTAGTGTGAAATTTTAACAAATTCATCCTGTGGGCCGGATTGGACCCTCTGGCGGGCCGGTTCTGGCCCCCGGGCCGTATGTTTGACAGCCCTGGTCTAAGTGGAGATTTTTATTTTATTTTTTATTATGATTTAGCTCTTCTTTAGCATGAATCAGGACTAAAAAAAGTGAAGCTTTACATCTCCACGAGCACCGTTCATATTAAACACTAACCCTAACCCCAACAGGAACACACTCAACCAACAAAAGAAAAAAGAAAACCAAATAACTTTTTCATCTCATGTTCGCTGGGCCTGAACCTTCACCATCAGTTTTCGGATGTGTGACATGTTCTTGGTTCTTGTAGTGATCACCTCGGTTTCCGTATTTCTCCACTTAAGTGAAGACCTTACATAATCGTCGTCCATTAACACTTGATCTACTTCACAGTCTAAAAACAATTTTCCTGTCTGCCCACGCTGAACACCCTCCTCATTATCAGCCTGTTTGGTCGCTGTCCTGTTATCACCCGTCTGTGTGTCTGCCTGCTCATTGTTTTCTGTGTGTGTGTGTGTGTGTGCTGTGTGAGACAGCTCCACTGCTCTGTCCGGGCCCGACAGTGACCCTGAACCCCGCAACCTAAACACGTCAAAGTGTCCCACCTGACATGAACAGTATAATCAAAATCAGGACCCTCAGGACCAGGTTCAGGTCTTTGTTGTTCTTTTAAAATCATAAAAACCTTTCCTCTTAAAGACGTGACACGTTTCAGGAAATGGGATTTGCAACCTAGGGGGATCATTTTGATCGCAGACACTATATTTCCATGTCATTGCTGAGAGAAGGTGGTAAATGTCTGCTTGTCACTGCCCCTTTTTTTTCTTGTTTTTGTCCAATTTTATATCATGAATTTTACAAAAAAACAATAATGGATTCTGACACCATCTACAAATACAGGCGTATACTGTTTGGTTGTGTTGATGAGTGCATGCCAGCAGATGACAGTAAAATGGGAGTTGTGTGTGTGTGTGTGTGGGGAGAGACAGCTCTAAGCTAAGTCTACAGATGTTGTTGACTTTATAAGATGTAATGGGATTTTATTGATCCTTATGGGATTGCTGGATCTTTGCAGTGTCTAAATCTAAAAAGTACTATACTGTTCTGAAACCATGCAGAACATTAAGCAATATAAACAATATAATGCAAAAAAACACACACACACACACACACACACACACACACTAGTCAAGCACAGAACTGCCCGTTTTGATTTGTCTGATTCTGCTTTGCGTGCAGAGTAGGTATTGGATATGTGTTTGGAGCCAGCCTGCTGTCTCTTACTGCACTGTCATCTCTCTCTCTCACACACACACACACACACACACACACGCTGAGGAAGAGAGAGAGAGAATGGTTTGGCCCTTTAATTTTGATGACAGTAGTGTTTTCCTGCAGGACAGACTCAGAAAAGACTTTCCAGAGGTAATGAAATGAAATTAGAACAACCTTTGTTTCATTAACCCTGTGTTTAGTGATGATCATTTCTTTAAGATGGCTGCGTCAGTTTACAGAACAGGCAAATAACATAGCTTTAATTTCGGCAGTCTAACTTTTCTGACCGACAACAATGATTTGACTCTTTATCGGCATGAAATAGCTCGTTATTGTTACCTACTGTGTGATTATCCGTGTGCTCATGCTGTTTGATCCATATTTGCACCCTTATCCCTTGCTGCTGCTGCTGCTGCTGCTGCTGCACAATGTCTGCAGAATTCTTCACTAATCAATATGCTAAAAGGGGAGAAGCCTGAGAACATCGTCTGGACAACATCGTTTTAATTAACAATTATTCTAATCCGACCCGAGTTGCAAGAATAACAGTATTTCGCAGTTCCTCTGCGAATGTTTCACAGTGCAGCTTTTCTTTATTTATCATGCCGTGTATTTATTAGACAGGTGTTATCTGGGCGTTTGCCCTCGTGCTGTGATGTTCCCAGATTGAACTGAGTGTCATTGGGAAGCCTGATGAAAAAATGATTTAACCGTCGTCTCGTGTGTGTGTGTGTGTGTGTGTGTGTGTGTGTGTGTGTGTTTGTGGTCCCTTTGCTGACCTTCATTTTCAGCAGAAATGGGTGTTGCTTCAATTTAAAATGTACAAATGGAAACAGATGGATGTAAAATAGGAAAATAAATTAGTAAGGGAACCTTGAAACCTCAATATTTCACGACAGATTTTTCACTCAGCTTCTCTTTTGCTGAGCAATTCCAACGGGAGTCCTTTTTTAGCATCGCCTTGATCTTTGGCCTCGCATCGCTTGCCTTGAGTCTTACTTTGATTCGTTTTCTGCTCATCTCGTCCTGTGTCCTTTTGAAAAAAACAACAACAACAACAACAACAAACAAACCCCAAAACACATTCATTCTCATCGACCAAAGAAGAGAAGAAAAATGTTTTGGATGTTTATGTTAAGACAAAGTTGACTTGTGTCTTGTTGTCACATACCGTCGCCTTACAGATGCACAAGGTATCCTTCCACGCAGTGTGGTGCATTTAGACACTCAGCTCAGAGCCAATAGTAATAACTTCAGTCCTGTTCTTGGCCCTAATCTTAACCTCAGTCCTAATCTTAATATCTGACTTTTATTTGACCCCGTTCGCTGCTCAGTGGGTTTACATTGGAGTCAATTGAAACCCAGTTGCTTCTCGGATGAGAGCGTGCTGCCCTCACACCATCTGCCCTCTGACTGACTCGTATCGTAGCTTAAAGGAATACTTCACTGATTTGCATGTGGCTTTGTATTGCTAGAATAGCAGTAGTATTTTTGAAAAAGTGTGCTTCCCTCCCTCAGTTTTCCACTGATTTGTAAATAAGTCAAGGCGAGTATTCTTCTGCCTTTCCCGACCAAGAGGGCACTTGCTTGAAATATTATTTCACATTTCTACTCCATAGATGACCCCGTTTTAATAGACGTTCATCTTCCCAAACGGTGAAATATGCCTTTAAAGTTTTCTGGTTGGTTTCCACAGGATATGTTGGATGTACACACAGTGACTGCAGTCGAGGTGTACGTCGCAGCCTGTGTAGACAGCCGTATCGATCACAATAATACATTAACCTGCTCTGTGTGAGCTGGACGAGTGAAACCACGATAGCCGATATAACACCTGTGTGGACGCACCTGGAGGTGCAGCGGGTCAAGCTGTCCGAGATATCCAAACTGTGTGCATACTTCATTAAACTGCTGTAAGGTCAGACGTAACACCGGCAGATGTTTTCAGAAATATCACTCTCGCATTTTGTGGCCAGCAATATCCACTTGTTGTCAGGGCAACACAGCGCCGCCGCAGTTATTAAAGATATTACTTTAGAAATAGATGTGCTCGACGTCTGGGAGTTATTATTCATGCATTTTTTTTTAAAAAAAAAGAAAAGAAAAGAAAAAAAAGTCGACATTTTTGGAGGCTGTCGCTGCACTTTAACTTAATCATAAGAAAGCCAAAAAAAAATACGTAGTCCGAATTCCAAATGACATTCTAAGATGCTGTTTTTATTCACTATATTATGCTTGGCTGCTCTTTTATCCAAAAAACTTACGAGGGTCGTGAACAAACAAACTGGGCACAGGAGCAGTTGGCAGCACACATTTTCCACTCGGGGAGCGATGGGGTTCCTCTTGCTCAGGGGCATCTCAGCACTTAACCCGTCCTGGCTTTAAAATCGGCAACCCTCTGGTTATAAGCTCGGTATTAGTTTGTGGACTTATAATTGGTATTTGACATAAACCTGCGAACAGGAAAGTTGCTTGTGAATGCTTGTTTTCAGCCTGAAGCCATATGGGGGCTTTATATGTTGACAAGGAGAGAGGCGGAGAGCTCAGTGACTTAACCTAACTTAGGTATAAGTGCACTCCAGAGAAATGATGAGCCTTTTTTTTTATATATATATTATATATTATATATTATATTATATCTCACAAAAAATAAAAGTTTTTTTTCTATTTGCAAAGCAAAGAGCCTCTTTAGCCTCTCTCTTCTTCTTCTTCCTTTCTCTCTTATGTCAGGTGAGACGAATAAATCACATGTTTATGTGTTAATATTGCTGCAGTGGCGACAAATAAACACAGCTGCAGAACACGTACAGTGTACATCACGGTATTGCGTTGTTTCTCAAAAATCATGGCAAAAGTTTCACCCGCGTTTTTGCCCTCGCGTTAGTCGGCAACAAAAACTGCGATTAGATTTATACGATAAATGGCCCGTACTCGCTCCCATGTGTCTCTGTATGCTCTGTTTCCCATGAACACGGTCATACATTTCCACTAATGACCCGTCGACATCCAAGTGCACTCCTATGTGGTCCACTGAATTCCAGGTGACTCCTCTGTGACGTAGACATGAATCACTGAGAGCCTCACCCAGCTGGATACATACAGTAATTATGGTGATGGAAGGTGGTGGTTGCAGAGTTGGTATGGTCCATACAGGTAGAACCATAATTACAACACACTGTATACAGACTTTCAGGGCTTTCTCTAACCTCTGTATTTCCACTTCCTCCTCCCCCCTCCTCTCAGCTCAGCGTGATAATGAACTCTCCTCCCCTTCCTATCTTTCCATTCCATCCCCCTGTGGAAACTTTCAGTCATAACAGTTTCCAAAAATCCATTCTCATTATTGACGCTATTTCTCTCCCTGCTGTCCTGACACATATTCACACACACACACACACACACACACGTGCTCAGATACAGGGTTCCAAACATAGCAGCAGCAGCAGCAGCAGTTTCTCAGCTTCTCTTCCGTCATGCTTGTAAATACTGAGGTCAAGAAAAATGGAGATAAATGTTTTTGCATCCATTTCAATTACTTCCCCCTCGCTAGCGTCAGCGTTTTGATTAGCCTCCCTGTCAGCTTTATGATTATGATGCCGATTACGGCCGGTCGTAACTGTTGTGACGATGGCGATGATGACTGTGTTTGTGATTACTCTGCTTATTGACTGTGTGCTATCAACGCAATATTTTATCTGCTCCGGACTGGAAGAGAGCACGGTTTCTGTGGGAGACGTCAAACCCAACATTTGGCATCGGATATACTTTTACAACATTTAGATATAGATAAATATAGATATAATGTCAAAACTTTAGTTGTATGGTGTCATTATTCATTTTCATACATATTCTGTATCAGAATATATTCTGAATGATCACATTTTGACCTTTTTAGAAGAGACAATTATCCCATATTGTATTTTTAAGTCACAATGCCTTCACTCTTTGTCTGTACATATTATTTATGATTGAATAGTATTTAAACTATACTATTACAACACTAACTAAACCCCTAAACCACTCATTTCAGGTTAAAACTAGTATATATGATTATTTTGTGTAAAGTATTTGAATTACATATTTTTGGATGGGTCTCCTCACGCTAGACTAACACCAGCGTTACCTGGAGTCTACGACGTGGTGAACTAGGCCTGCATTTTGTGCAGCCTACGGTTACAATAACCGGCGCACGATTGAAAGCGGATCACGTTCAATCACCGGTAAGATCGAACAATAACTAACTAAGATAATTAGTTACAGCTGCAAGTGCCAGCACACGCAAGAATCTGTGCAAAACAGTTCTTTTTCAAGGGTTTTAGCTCCCCAGCCCCAGTCGGAGTGGATATGTAGCACTTCTATTTCTGGCGGGCCACATAAATTCAGCTGAATTCACCGCGAGTGGGAAAATAAAACATCCGGTTTACTTTTCCAGAAACAAAGACGCCACAGAGTATTTCACTTTACTACATCACAGAAAGTGTCCTCGCGAGTAGAGCTGCAACTAACGATTATTTTCATAATGATGTTCTCAAATGTCTTGTTTTGTCCAAAAACCAAACCGATTCACTTTGAATGATTTCTTTGTTGTCCAGAGCAAATAAATGAAGAAAATACTCACATTTTAGAAGCTTAAACAATCGGAAATCTTGGTTTATTCAGTATTATGGTATTATATCAAAATAGTTGTCGATTAATTTAGTAATCGATTAATAATCGATTCATTGTTTCAGCACCCCCGTTTATTCGCTATTATACTGCTCCATTTGTTGTGTTTACAACATTTACAGAGTATTTGCGTGCGAGAAGAACCCCAAAATAACCAGTGCGTCCCTTCTCCCCAGCAACAGTGAATACTATCTTCTGATTGGCTGACAGCTGTATGAATGATTCATCGACTCATAGATTACTAATTTGTGAGCGGTGACTTTTATGTTATGTGTGAGCGTGTGAACTTATTGAAATGCGGGTGTCGCACCACGCGCTTGCAGTCACTCGATCATCACGCCCCCCTGCGGTGCTAAGTCACGCCTCCTTCCCCTTCCCACTCACCGAAAATCAGGCATTGGGGCGGAGCTAGCCTCAGACCAGGGGTTGAGTTACTCTTTAAACAACAAGAGTGGTTGATACTGTATGTATACTGATGCATAAATGCTGAATTTTCCACAAAAGGCCCACCCTGTAAATTGCAAAGGGGGACTCCTTGCAATTGCCCCCAAAATAAACAACACTCTTACACAGAGAGGTGAAGACCTCTAATCACAACAATAATTTGCAAAGGGAAATGAAAAACATGGCTGAGGAAAACACATCCATCAGTTTTAAAATGGTGCCTCTAAGAGCAGAAGCTGAAATCTCATTTGCCGGCTGTTCAAAGACGGAAAGAAACAAAGGATGTTAGGAAGCAATGAGGTAATGAGATTCGTTTAGCTTTTTCCTCGTTCTCCTGGTCAACGGCTTTTTTTTAAAGAGTGAAAAGGTTAATCAATAATGATCTCAGTAATGACAACCACCTGGTGGGGATTATAAAAACGTATTGGTGGAACTGATTGAAATAAACAACTTGTGAATGATCAAAACCGTATTCACAGCATCTTCTTGACTAAACTAAGTGCATTTCTAAGCGTGTTTCTGGGAAATGTTTTCATTGCTGCTCACATTTCACTTCGATACAGCGCTGGTACTCAGTGTTGCTCTCTTCTCTCTGTTGGCGTAATCCATTCGGCTTTGTTGTGTTTGTCGCCTTTCCAGTGTGTGTGTATTGTACGTGCTCAGATATTTCACAGTCAACAGTGTGCAAATTCCCCCCAAAACAGTTCATCCATAGAGCTTATTACTTATCTAAAGCCGGCGATGAAGTTGTCGATGCCTGATTTAATGGTTTTGTCATTCATGGAGGATTTAGACTTCTTTTTTTGCGATCGTTGCAGAGGCGCTAGCGTGAGCCTGCAGCGGCTGTGTGTTTCTTCAGATTAGTCAAATCATATCAATGTTATTTGTGTTGCCCAAATTCATGAATCACTGTTTGCCTCCGGCTTTGCAATCTATACACGATGCAACATCATCTGTCCTTTGTCCCTCATTTTTGGGTAAAATCACTATTTAACAGAGACATAAATGGGAGAAAAGTAGGAGGAGCCACAGAAGAGGGATCCCTCCTTCTGGTCTTGTTGCCTTGTACACTGTCTGCACTGACCTTTGACCTTTTGTCTCTTCATTTTCTTTGACTTTCATTGCGTGAGCGGCACGTACTGTACGTTCTCCTCATCTCAGTCCAGAGAGATCTTTAATTAAAGTTTTAATCACAGATGAGTGTAAAGATCCCTTTAGTCTCCCACAGAGGAGTCATTGTTGTTGTTAATAGAGGCTTCCTTCAAGCCCCGCCCCCTCTCTCTCTCTCTCTCTGCTCGCTGTTTTTTAACCGTCACTCATGTCCATAAGTCCAGCAGTCCCGGTCTCATAATTACACGGCGATCAGGAAGGATAATTTCACAAGGCGCATGAACACCGATTTAAGTGAATATAAAGTGCCGCGCGTCATAGCCTCTGAACTCTGCGGCTGCCGAGGAGAAACGTGTAGCGGCGTCTTCTGTGAAGCACGGCTGAAAGATGAGTCACTCGACTGATATTGTGGTTTGGAACTAAGGAGAGAAAAAAAGTGCCTTTACTCTATTAAGTTCACTTTCACACTCAATCATGAATGACTTAGGAATTACAACCATCCTTTTAAAATGATCTCACATCAATTGGCTGTTGAACGATGAGCAGGGAGAAATTGTAAAGCAACTTGTGCGTTTAATAATACACAAACTAATATCCAGTATGTGTATGTCAGACTTGAAACTATGAGCACAAGCTTGGCAAGTGCTGAGTAAGAGAGCATTAACTTAATGTCCCTGCACCGTGTGAGGGTATAGCAAAGGAAAAATTTTGATTTGTTGTTTTTAAGTCACCGTATTCTGACTGAAATGTAGTAAGTCATCTGAATTCTGCTTTCGGTCGACTCAACATCATAAGACCTGAGTTTTCTTCACCTTCAGTCGATTTAATCCAACCTGAGTCCCTCACCACACGGAGACACACAACTCATCCGGACCTCACCACTGCACAACATGAGCTGTAATTAAGATTTAGTTTGTCGTGATCATTGTCATCTCATTTTTATTCATCAACAAAAAGTGTGTCATAGTTTCAGTCCTTGACGAAAACGATGACTCGTCAGTGGTTGTTAAATGTGAGGCCCGTACACGCAGCAGATGACTTGTCATCCTTTGAAAGGAACCAATCATTTCAGTTTGTCACGTTGGATAATGACGTGTATGACTGTCTCTGTGTTTTTGTTGACACTTCCATTTTACTCCAGCCTTCTCCTCACCTAACCGCCTCCCTTTCCTTTTATTGTTTTTAGGGCCACACAAAGGCTTTTTTCTTTTACTAAAACACAGTGTGTCTTGCTTTTAAATGAAGAACACATTGGAGCCAAATTTAAACTCCAGGTCCAAGAAATTGACTCCAACAACAGACGGACGAAAACATGTAGCATCTCAAATGAAAACTTCACACTGATTCCTTTGAGACGCTGTCCAATTTTATATCCTCGGCAAAGCTGCTCTTTCACCTAACTTGGCAAATCTTAGCCAGCCTATTCATGTCCTGTGTTGTAGGATCCTTGAAGGGTTTCTCCTAGATTTAATGTCAGAATTAATTAGACTGAGAGATGCATGTCACTCGAGATCACCAACCTTTTTGAAACCGAGAGCTACTTCCTGGGTACCGATTAAGGGCTACCAGTTTGATACACACTTCTGAAATAGCCAATTTGCTCAATTGACCTTTAACTATATGTTATTATTAATAATTAATGATATTCACACTGACCATGTTAATGAGTTCTCATAATAAATATCAACAATGATTTAACAAGATAGGAAACGGATAAATATCAATATGCCACATTTTATTTCTATATTTTTTTCACCTTTTTGGATGAAATCAACGGTATTCTGTTCCTCTGGTCCCCGCCAAGGGCCATGGGCCGTTGGATTAGGATTTTTTTCCGTTTTTCCGATTTTTTCCGCTCCTCGAAAAACCCAACTGACTCTGGTTCTTAGGACCGGGTGGAGCGCCGCTCTCTGCCCGAGCTCAAGCGCCTATTTTCGGATATCTGAGGGGCGATTTCAACCTTTTTGGATGAAATCAACGGTATTCTGTTCCTCTTTTGATTGGATTATGAAAAAAAAAATGAAAAACTTAGATGCAGCTCCCTGGTAAGTGCCACTATTTGAGCTATTTTTAGAACCACATGAGACGGGCGTCTCATGTGGTCCTTAGGGGCGACCTTGTGCCCGCAGGCACTGCGTTGGTGACCCCTGCTCTAGATCAATGATAGACGTGAGAATCTACAGTAATTTTAGGGAATTTTTTAAGGAATTACTTTCAGCTCTGGAAAACTACTTTCCCCTTTATAGAATCCATATGATAATAAATATCACATCGTTATTATTATTATTCTTATCAATAACAGGCGTTGCATATCCAATGAATTGCATGAACGTGACTTTCTTAATGCATTCTGACCATGCTATACATCATCATACGCGTGTAAAGGACCGAGTGGAGGTGGTGTAGCATCAGTAACTGTGGTAAAGCATCAGTTTCACCACTGAAGGCTAAAATCAGACTCGAGTGTGATAAGGTGCTTCTCCCAGGAGGGCTCATTAAAAGAGATTTCTATTTTTTTTATTTTTTGCTAAGTCAAAATAAAAGAAAGAGAAAGAACTTTCTCTGATTTTTCAGACGTGCCTTGGATTTGAGTTATGGTAATGCGCAGCAACGCTACGGTGAGGCTGCAGCATTATTGAGGTTCTGAACGTACAGCGTATCAAGAATGAAAGAAAATCCTTCAGCCAATCATTGCTCACATCAACCAGTGGGACATTCCCCCCATGTGGGCTCGTTAGAGGCCTGGTGTTTGTTTGTTTGTCACGGGGGGGAGAAATAATAGGAGGAATGATGGGTGATGAGTAGTGAGTGTGTGTGTGTATCCATGTCTCGAGGCTACGAGAATACATTTTTGATTAATATCTATTTTTGTTCGGACTTTTTGGCTCTCGTCAGAACCTTAAAGGGCTTTTTGAGGACTAATACTTGGTTGTGTGGTTAAAATAAGGTTTATGTTCAGGTTATAGGGTAAAGGTTGAATTAGGAGAAGTAGTCTTTTTCTCCACCGTCAATCTTTCTTCATAATTGAGATAGTGTACTCGCTGTATTATTTGAATGAATTGGCCAAAAGAAAGATTAAGGGCTTGATAACTGTAGCAAAAAAAAAACAGTGGCAAGATACTTTTAGGAGGATTTATTGTGAGTCCGTAAGAAACTCCGTTGCAAAGGATGCATTTTCAACAGTTACGTATACAGTCTCTTTTTTTTCTACGAACGGACAGGATTAATGAGCCGTAAACTACAAGTAAAGGTCAAACATGATCCGCGCTCATGTGTCTCACTGATCCTCAAAAAAAAGCGCTTTGTTCCTCTACGTTTGTCCCCGTTGAAAGTCTGATAGATGCTGTGTCATCACAAAGGACAATGCTGTACGGTCCGTGTTTCTCCTCACAATCAAGGCTCTCCATCGCGTCATCCTGTAGCTTGACTGTTTACGATTACTATCATCTTGTATCTGTAGTGCAAAACCTGGATTTTTTTTTTTTTGAGCCGTATAGAATTCACTGAAACTTTTTGGTTGGCTCTTCTTTGTGTTTTCAGTCTTCGGTTTGCAGCCGTCTCGCTTTACTAGAGCAATGTTGGTGCTGCCTCAGTCTTTCTCCCCCGACATGAAACAAATCGCTTCCTCTCTGCAGTGAGGACGACGCGAGCTCTGAACCCCACTCGCTCCACAGAGAGTCTGAGAGGAGCTGACAGACTTGATCACTGATGTGTGGACAATGGATTGAATGAAATTTTTCTTTATATTTAAAATGCACAAATGTACCACAGTTTTAAATATGAATATATATATATATATATATGTAGCTAAGGTTGTGCGTCTCCTTTTCTCATCTTAAATATTGTCTCCTTTGCAAGCTCTCGCTCGCTCTCGCTCAGTTTTTTCTTCCACATTGACCTTTCCAATCCAGTCTGCTTATTTTCCTACATCAGCACCTTTCCCTCTCTTCTCTTTGTGTCCCTCACTGACTCTGTTCCTGAGTAAGCATTCTGAACTCCCCTGACACTGTGTGAAATTAGCTGGCTGTTGTGAGTGGTAGACCAGTGTGTGTGTCATTATAACTAAATTGTCATACTGGGGGTTCGATCTTGTCTTTTGTGTCCTTTTTAAAAGACGGCCCTTTTATATAGTAAATGTTGAAATCAAGGAAAAGTTCATTCACATTATCTGCCGCCGACGTAATGAATAAAACACTTACTGCATTTCAACGCTTCCCGTCTTTGTGTGTGTACGGTAGCAGAGATTCACAGAAAGATAATGAACAATGACAGGTTCCTGTGTAGCTCGCTGTCATTCTAAAATACGACTTGCAGCGATATGTCTTGTGATAGTTCCACGTATGGGTGCTCAAAGATGATCATTTGCATAGTTTAAACATGAATTAATTCGCTTTATTCTCCACACCGAGGGTCACGGGGGCTGTAGCAGCCATTCCCACCTGACATGGGGGAAAGTCCAACAACAATCCACGCTCACAGTCAAACCTATGGTGAATGTAGAGCTTCCAGTTAACCTCTGCATGTGTTTGGAGTGTGGGAAGAAACCGGAGTTTCCACATAGAAAACCCACGTGCACACTGGGAGAACATGCAGACTTCCCCGTTGTGAAGATGTGCCGCTTTTCCACATCCTATTGGTTCAGTAGTTGTTGTTTTTTTTTTAACAATCTTGCACTGAAAACATCACATATACTTGGTAAAGGGGTAAAGAGGATAAATAAGCACATTTATAAGGTTAGATGTAGATGATAGTTGGAGCCCCACAAACTACTTAGCTGCACTTATAGCCCAGATTGAAGCAGCTCTTGGTTCAAACTCAATTATGTTATTTTTTCTGAATAAATATTAACATTTTGTCCCATACATTTGTGTTCAGGCTGCACACTGTAAGTTCAACCATAAATCACTGCCTTTGCACCTGGACCAGTAAAGTGGGGGATATATGGACTGTTTATATTTTGGCTGAGCGCAGTAAGAAAATAGTTTGGGTGATGTCCAGAAAGACCAACATAAAGGGTGGAAAAGCAGAACACGGTAAAGTGAAAAACGAACACAACTCACACTTTACATTAAATACACGTTAAAAGCAGCCGCCTGCAGCCCGGTGTGTTCAGGCTCTGTTTGCGCTCATTTGACTGGCGTTTAGTTTGACTCAGCACTCGCCGCTCTCCGCACGTAAACAGAAAATTGTACGATGTGAGCGCTTCCTCCCACCGGTTTGCTCTCTGCAGGCATTTGCTCTGTGAACAGACAGGCAAACAAGAAGGAAGACAGAAAGTACCAGAGCAGAATGAAGGCCAGTGAGGGAGGAGGAAACTTGGTAAACCTCTTGCAGGGAAACTGAGGTGTTGGGAAGGGAGGAGGAGAGAAGGATTAAACAGAGCAGAGTAAAGCACTTGGAGTGAAGAGAGAACATTTATCTATCTGTCCTCTTGAGGTCTTCCCTTGTTTTATCAGTGGAGGAGACGGATAAAGAGAGTCTGTGTATGATTGACTTTACACTTGGCCCGTTGCCATGACCGCACTGTGTTATAGCAACACAAGTTCTATCAGATAGGGTGTTTTTTTATTTTATTTTATTTTTTATTAAGTCGGGAAGTTGAGTGAGTGAAATTTAAATCAGGATATTTAAATTCTAGGGGTCACATGGCAGAGCAAATTTTCCTTTGAATTCAATAAATCTTTGTTTGTGGTATTAGTGCACACACACACACACACACACACACACATATATATGTACATATGTCTTCTGTGAACATTTGCAGTTATGTAATGGGCTGTGCTCTCTTCTGAAGCTTTTTACAACTCATCAGTGCAAATATAGAGATTCAGTTAAAGTCGTCAGTATTTCCCTCTAGTATGACATGAAAGCAGAAGACAAAGATGCTCAGCTCCCTCTCTTCAACGCCGCAATTTCCACATTATTCCCATAAAATATTAAGATGGAGCGTACGGCACGCCGTTCCATTGTGAAGGTCCACTGTATATCCTGTGACATGCTAAAAGTAGAGCAACATCTGACAGCTGAAGCCGAGAGTGAAATGGAAAAGTGAAAAGTGAAATGTTTATTATAGCAAGCTGTTGAATTTTCTTCCTGGAGCACAGGGAGGAAAAAAAAAAAACAACACGACTATATGTCTTTGTTTTTCACACCAAGGAGAGGTTATGAAAGCATGGCAGCCACAGAAAAGCACCACGAGAGAGAGCGTAGGCTGTTACCAGCCGGCAGCAGCAGCAGCCATTCATCATCATTGTGCTCATGGCTGAACACTCACTGGTGGTGCTCACCTCACAGATAAGAAAATCAAGGACCCGCACTCGGCGGAGACTCGCGACGTTTTCAGCGAGACACAAAGACACCAACACAATAAATGTGTCCTCGGCTAATCAGACTGCCGTGTGGCAACAGCAATTGGACGTCAATACTGATATGGGAATGCACGTGACAAACATGCATCGTTTTATCTTAAAAATGTCATTTTAGAGTGAAAACGTGCGGGCATAGATGTAGGATAAGCGGTTAAATGCTGGAAATTGAGAAACAGTGGGCAGCATAGGATCATTATCAACACTAAATCAACATTTGAGAATAGCAACATAACCGCAGATGCTCTGACGACCCAGTGTCCACCGTGACCTTTATATAAGGTCACGGTCGGAGCCGACGTGTCCCCAGGAAAGACGCTTACCTCTAAGTGGTTTCTGACAACTGTGGCAGCAGTGGAACTTGAAAGCTTTGGAACACAATTGTCTGTCAGAAATGACCAAACGTATGACTCACTGCACCTGGTGAGATTGATGTTTCTCAGCGCTGCGTCACACATCAGTCTCTTTCTCTGTTTATGTTGCGGTCTCCAGCGCGTCTCGCGTAATCGATGTTCAGTAACTGGGAGGGAACAGAAAAGAAGCACAGAACGCTAGTTTTGTAGCGGGGGGTTTTTAGAAGAGGAGAGGGAATCTGAACGAGTGTGAAGATGGCAGGATATTCTTCATAAAAGCCTATTTAGGGAAGCTTCACGCCGCATTCATGTGAAAAAAGAAAGGGCAGATTCGAGAGGAAGTCCACATTGTTCCGTCTCTGGATCAGTTTGGGGGTGTGTTTTTTTCTTTTTTTAGCAGAAGAGAAAAGGGTGAAGAATAGAGTTGAGAATGAGGAGGATGACTATAAAAATAGAACGCCAATGGGAGAAAGACGCTGTTTGTCTCAGCTTAGAGACGCCGGATTGGCTGTAAATGCAAATGTTCGCGTTGGTTAATCAGATCCTTATGTAACTTTACAGCCTGGGTGAAAATCACTGTTGTAATGATTGAGCCACGTTTATTTTTAGAATAAGTGTGTGTGTGTGTGTGTGTGTGTGTGTGTGTGTGTGAGCAGAGTGGGTGAGAAAGTTTCACTGTCTTCCAAAAACTATTAATTTGTTTTGCAGGTTCTTTTCTCTCTGTGTGTGTGTGTGTGTGTGTGTGTGTGTGTGTGTGTGTGCAGGTGGTAGCATATGTCTTCATCTCTTCCGCACCACATGTAATATTCAGTGTAACCTGTCCATTCATATGAATGAGCTGCTGCCTGTCAGTCTCCAGGATGTAGACATGAATCTGGATGGATTCTGTGGAGCTTCATTACAGTCAAACATTCTCGCGTCTCTGCTATTTTGTTTCCCATCTCAGTCTTACCGCCAACCCCAACCTCTGTCCACAATCTGCTCATCATCTGCTCTCCCTCACTCCTTACCGTCTTTACCCCGCTCCCAAGACATTCCTTTATTTCAATCTTCTCGTCTCGGCCATTATTATTCTCTACCCACGTGTTTTTTTTCTCTCTCTTTTCCACGACCGTTCATACTTTTCACACGTTCATATTTCATACGTCCATGGCAGAGGAATCTGCCGTGAAATGTGCAAATGAATAAGTCACCATTGCGGCGGTGACATTTCACTCGTGAACACACGCTGCGGTTTGAAAAACACAGTTTTTTTAACCCTTTCATGTCGCCAGATACCCAGTCGCCGCACTGTAGCGCCGGACTTAAACCGCGTGTCCACGCCTCCGTTTTCTCTTCATCAACAAAGCCGGACGTAGTGTCCCGCGGCAAGTGTTAGTTTCTCTCGTTCAGCATTTGCAAAGGAAGCAGAATGACCAGGTGGGATCCAAAGTCCCGTCTTCCACAAAGTCACTTTCACTTTAAATCCCCATTAAACTCCTATGCAGATAACAGGCTTACTGAAGTTTCAATTTTTTTTTTTTAGTTTTCAGGCTTTCAAATAATAATAAAAAAAAGGATGTTTTTCATCCACACTTTCACAGTAATATCCATACCATGGAGGTCAGACAATTAAAAATAGTATACCCTTAATGATCGGCCATTTAAGGCTTGTGACCTCACACTGCTGTGGTTTTTGGAGCCCTGGGCATAATATTAATAGCATGTAATGTCCTCAAAGTCACTTAGTAAACTGCTGATCCAAGTCATTTGTCTTGTGTTTGACAGTTAATGAGTTTTCATATTAAACTCACCCCGTTATGACCATGACTAGAAAGTCTCCGTAAGCCCCAATAACCCTGTTACCTTCGTCACTGTAATGGCTTTATTTGCGCTTGTAAAGGCCATTCAATGTGACACTTGTGTCAAAAGCAACACTTTTATATGTGTGTTGTGTTGGATTGGGTTAAACCATGTTAGTTCTTCACTAAATACGAACAAAGTTTCCACTCATCCGTGTTATTTCTGCACGTGTGCGTCCACTCGTCCTACTTGGCAGTTCTTGCATAAGCCTACAAGTCTAATCGCATGCAGTGTATCTCTGAAATCCACTCTGTTCTCTGTCTTGCTATGAGCTCATAGGCGCTCGTGTATCCGCGTCGCATGGTGCCGATCACATCCCGGGCTGGCGCTTGTGTATTCGCGGGATGCAGCCTAAAGGAGGAGCGCAGATATCTGCCGATGAGGAAAGGAGAGAGGGGAATGAACTAGTGACTATAGGAGGAACAGAGGGTGGGAAGGAATTCGGCATGGTTCCAGGCCCATGAATAAAATGCATAAAGTACACAGTAAATTTTTAATGCTGTTTAGTTTCTACCAAGAGACCAGATTTGCATCCTCATCCCCTGAATGTGACGTCTTCAGCACTCCAGGCATGGCTTTGTACACACACACACACACACACACACACAGATTGGTTGCTTTTGCTGAGAGAAGCCAATCAAGCTGAAGTCATTCCCTCTCTGGTTTCCTTCTGAATCATTTCCGTTCCGCCGGGATCTGCTATCCTATCACACGAATCTTGAAGTGATAACTTTCAACTCTAAACTGACCTGGTGGAAGAAAACTCAGCGACCGTGAAAAGGTCGTCTCAGGAATGAGGTGACTTTTTGAGGCTATCGGAAAACAATTTGTTTGTATAGCCTTTACCGTTCATTTGTAATTTCTTCTTAGTGGTGACTTCTTGCTGTTGTGTCTTAAACCGCTGTGACATTATGTGGGATGGGCTGTCACATTATGAATCTCCGTGTGAATGTGATCAACGTCTTTACGATACCACTTGCAGCAAACTGGTCAAACACCGTGTCGTTTTGCTCCAGTTAAGACTAATAAGACACGCAAATCCTGATCAAATGGAACCAATTCCCATACCTGATCTCATGATACCCACCCCTGCTTGTTTTCATCCTATTTTCAAATCTGTAAACCTCACATTATATCTTATATTTATATTATCATGAGCCCAGAGACTCATAGTTATTTGCCGGGCGAGCGCTCCATCATGACGGAATAAATGCTCATTTAAATCATAATAAACACGATATTAAAGCGGCATCAAAGAAACTATTTCACGTGGGTCATCGCATCATCCCTAATTCGCTCAATCAGACTGTCATCTCGGACTTTGGAGCATCATTACGACATCATTTACCACATCACTCAACATAGGGAAGCAGATAAGGTGTTTACATGTCATGGTATCTTTGTGTCTAATCAGGTTCTCCAGCTAACGCGACACGTTTCAGAGTCTATATTATGTTCATATGTGCCGTCATGCGACTGGATATCAATCCGATATTTGCTTGTAAACTAATTTGCATTTACGCTGGCGTTTGTCAGTTTTTAGCACAGATGCTACAATGATGAGTCGTCCTTCACACTGATTTCCCTAATTGTCTCGTCTTTCTCCCATGGCCTCGCTCTCGCCGTCTATAGTTAAACATGATAAGTGAGCACACGCTGCCACATGAAGGTATACAGACGTGCAGTTAATTAGCTGTAATTAAAGCGGAGACATGCTTCGAAATGAACCGCATCATGTTTTGTAATAAAGCACTCTGCTGTTGGGTTGCATATTTTTAATTAAAAAAAAAAGAGAAGAAGAAGAAGACCTAATTAAACTGTTTCCATTCATCAACAAGCTGCTGTTGAATATTTGAACAGACACAAGTGAAAAGCTTTCGCGCTCTGTGAGATGATATGATAATACAGACACACTTTTATCTCCTTGTAATCACTTTGAAGGGTTTGAATGACATTGGGGGCAGTGTCGCAGTGAGCTAAACAGCCAGTTAATGCTTTTGAGATGAGCACACTAAAATATTAATGGGGGTCTTGGGCGAGGAAAGGTCATCCCCGAGACATAGGCTGAATATTAAGAAGACTAGTGCTTACTGCTGTGAACCTTAAGCCACACCAGTAACAAGACAGGAAAAAGAAAAGAAGAAAAAAAGGCTGCGGTGAAGACGCCGTAACTGCACCTCCTCACACACCACATGTTTGTAGCTGCAGGTCAAAAGGAAACAGAGATAAGTCTCAGATTGTGGAGAAATCAACACGACAACAAATGCTACGTATGTTCTTTCCGCACAGGCTGCTCAGGTGCTCAATAAGCTTTGTCGTAATGTGATATTTCACACACAGTAACTTACTCTCCTCCACCTTTCCTCTGCATACTTGACCTGCACCCTCTCTCTTCTGCTCTCCATCACACTTCGGCACAATAAAAAGAATAGTCATACATTTGCACAGCTTCCTTCCCTCGCCACCTTTCATTCTCTCCTCTCCTCTCCTCTCCTCTCCTCTCTTCTCCTCTCGCTCTCTCTCACCTGCCTTTGTGCTGTGCTTCTACTCAAACCTGTATAGTTTGGCCTCATGTGTTTTAATGACGCGCCACATCAGATAAAGCGTATACTTACTGTTAGTGTGTAAGTGCAGGTGTGTGTGTGTGTGTGTGTGTGTGTGTGAGTGCTTTGGTTTGCTACCGCCTTCAGACTCCGATTCCTTTTAAATGAATGACAGGAGTTGAGCTCAGTATTCTGAATGAGTAACATGTGGCTGTAATAGATCTGATAGACACAGCACACCGTGCCATTATCACTGACCTTTCTTTCTTTCTTTCTTTCTTTCTTTCTTTCTTTCTTTCGCTCTCCTTTTCTCTCTTTCCTCTCCTTTTCTTTTCTTTGCCTGCAAACATTCAAAGGAAGTGGAGGTGAGTAAAGCCACTGTGTTTGTAACTTGACAACTACAATAATAATAATAATGATAATAATAATAGTATGAAGCATTCTATTGATCCATGATCTATTTTTGCTATTTTGGCTTTATAGTATTGTTGCAGAGATGGAGAGATGCTTGTGGCTCAAACGCACAAGGGATTGTTCAGTATAGAGCTGCCACTAATCACTTGGTCCATAAAATATCCGAAAACCTTAAAAAGGGTGTTCGTCAAACCTGGAAATGATGATGTTCTCAAATGTCTTGTTTTGTCCACAAACCAAAATGATTGACTTTTAATGATTTCTTTGCTATCCAGAGCAAATAAATGAATAAACTATTGACATTTAAGAAGCCTAAACAATCGGAAATCTTGTTTTAATCACGAAAAAAAGCTCCAAACCGATTCATCGATTATCAAAATAGTTGTCCATGAATTTAGTAATTGATTAATAACTAAACACCGTATTGTTCTGCTGAAAGATGTTTTTGCTTTTGCAATGTGCTCAAAAGCTTATAGACACTTAACCATTACTGTATTTGACTATCGAATACGTATAACACTGCTTCTATAACTGACTTACCAGCCACACAGATATTAGCATGGTAGCTCGTAGTCTCTGCGTGTGAGCGTCTCTTTATTGCCCTCGTGCTTGAGGGGACACTAAAAGTAGAATATAGTTTGCTATAGTTACTTGCTATTTTGCACTTTCATTGCTACAAAGAACAAAGACTGGATGTGTGGGTCTGCAATGTGGTATGGGAGGTTGCGATCAATATTGCATTTTTTTAAGTTAATATTTAAGGTCTTTTTCTCACTCGTTGCTGCTGAACTTGCACTGCAAAATGAAAACATCACCTGTTCCGCACCTGCCTCCATTTATATATCAGTCCAAGGGTGTGATGTATGTACTATTTTTGCCTAATGCAACACGCTGCATATTCAAATATACTCGTGCAGCGTGGCCTCTGGTCAATTATGCTAAAATGGGGTTTTTAATTGCTTTACACAGTGACAGAGAAACACATGTGAATGGAGCAGCTGAATCAAAAATGAATTTTACTTCAAAAATCCTTTTCTTAACTGAGGAAAAACTCATTTTCTTTTCTTTTAATATTTACAGTCGATGAGCCTTCCTACACAATGGCGTATTTCCGTGTATCTTAGCAAGAGAACTTTAATTTGCTCCTCTTCAAAATATAATTACAGTCATGTCTTTACAGCTTAGATGAAAGCGCACGGAACATAATTCCTCTCCCTAAAAACCAAACAGTGAATCCACTGCTTTCTGAATGGATTCCGCGCATTAACGGCCATGTTGACCCAGTTGAGATTACATGTCGTAGTTGAGCTCCTCCTCCGCGGCGCCTGTAACTTTCTTCAGATCTCCACTTTCTGTTACTCCACACAGTTTATCACCTTCAGGTTTGTGTGTAGAGTTTTGTCCTCACTTTTGAACGTTTTCCTCCCAGTTCCTTTGTTTTCATGCTTTTTAGTAACTCACTGTTTTTGTTCTTCTATTCAGGATGACTACTTCAAAAGCTGGGCTCCTGCCAAGTCTGCAGACCAAGGTGAGTCCTGTTGTTTTTGTGTTACTCGAATATGTGTGTGCGTGCGTGAGCCTAAAAAGAGGTATGAACATACGAAACATGCACTAAGGAAAAAACAAAGGAAAGGATTTACTTTCAAATCGCACACAAACTATTTTGGCGGCGATTGCTCTTTTATTTACTTGATTTATTGATATTGATAAGTTTCAGTTATCTTAGTGAGTATAACTGAAAAAATATACAATTATATACTAGAACACGTGTGTGTGGACTCATCATGGTAACAATGCCAAATGTACATTATCAACCACACTCAACAGTGTGCAATGCTCCAGTGTCTCTTGACTAAACTCAATTACAAACACTCAAACTCACACTCTCAGTCTCGTCGTCACACTTCCGGAAACTGTCACGAAAACAACTTTGACAGAATTGAACTGATTCTTCACCTTGGGATGAGTATTACCCACACTTAAATTGCCAGCGTTAAATTTTTGCTCCATTCAAAGACACGGGTTAAGAGTGCTGCTCTATAGGGATGACCCGATACCACTTTTTTGTGTCCGATACCGATATCAAAACCGATACCGATATTATTCCCATACAGTCATTTTAGACCATTTATGAACTTTGAAGCTGTTAACAACACGTTTCTGCTGAGTCATTTCAAAGATAATTCTCCAACGGTGTAACAAATATTGTTCGCCCCAAAAGATGAAAATAAACAGCCCAAATATGATTATACATTTTTATTTATCCGATATCCGATCTAGTGATTTTGACCAAAATCGGACCGATACCAATACTTATTAGACCGATACTGATTTCCCTCCCTACTGTAAATCCATCATAAACCACAAACTTCCTTTGGGTGTACTGTACTCTGCATCATCAAGGTAGGAAGATGTGTCTGGTCACTTTCCATTTTTAGGCACAAATGCCTTTTTGATACCACAGATATGTCTAAAAAAAAGAGACCATACCGCAGTTGCCACTCCTGTCACTTTATTGCCCTCGTGGCGTTCACACTGTGTTTTTAAACATATCTGCAATTTCCTGCAGTCCAGCTGTGACCGAGGAGATAAATGAGCCACTATTATGCTGAGCTCGTGGACTCGGTTATAGTCAATAGTCAGCATTTGTTCCCAAGCCTTAGTTTGTGATAAAATTATACATAAAATCTCTTTTGTCTCTGGAGGCATACTGGGAAATGTCTGCCATCTTTGAGATGCCACACACAGATTCTGGTTTCCATGACCTCAGGGGACATCATATTGACTTGCATTCATTAACCCTCTCACCTTAACCATAACTATGACTGGCCTAACCCTAACTTAACCTAACCCTGACCTCATCCTAACCATTCAACTCCTTTTTGTCCCCATAAGGAAAACAAGTCTCCATAAAGTGACTATGTAAACAGATTTAGGTCCCCACAACATGAGTAATACCTGGAGCACTCACCTCACACTCACACACACACACACACACCATCTGGGGGTTTGATTGGTCTGCAGCTCTCTGAACAGCAAGTCTTTCTAGCGTTGGGTTTGTTCTGCTCTGTTCTGGCTTTGGTTTTGCATATGTAGCACAGTAAGTGTAAGTCTGCAGGGACAGCCTTGCTGAGCACGTTTATCTGGGCCAGCTCCTTGTGGATACTGAGCTTAATAAAACAAAACAAAAAAAAAAAACAGTATCATCTTAGCGCATCACATTTTGGTGCTGCTCTCTTCCTCTCCAAGACGACTAATGAACAAAGTAAACAGAGCTTTATTCTATCAACCGGGGACTAAACAACATAAAATGAGTCATGTGTGGCCAAAAGCACATGAACATGCCATTTTTAGATGCCAAAATGATTGTGCACAGCTGTACTACATCTGTGCGCTGTGGAAACTGTTTTTAGTTGTAGAGACCAGGACTGAATATTTAAAAAAAGTCCAAACTCCATTCAACATTTAGCATTCTAAAATAGTAAATAATCTACATATTAAGCAATAATGAAAAGAAGTGCACGTTGGAAACAATGAATAATATATCATAGTGGTCATCTTTGTAGCGATCATGTAGTAATGCTCCGTCTAGTGCGTCTGTCTCTTCCTCCTCTCCACGACTAAACTGAGAATCACTGAGCGTCGCCTTAAATGTAAAACAACAATTATGTGTCATACCCGCACACCATGTGACACTGTGCATCGGCACTAATGTCCCGAGACACTTCGCTCGTTATCCCGATTCTCAGCGGAATCAGTGGTATAACACTCCTCTACTCGTGGAGAGGGGGAGGAGGAGGAGGAGGGGGAGGAAGAGACAGAATTACAGCTGCCGATATGAGTGCCGTAACCTGTGGGTGTGTGTGTGTGTGTGTGTATGTGGAAGAGGCTGCAACAGCACCATACGCTAATGAGTCGGGATGTCCCGATACCACGAGTATCTATGATACCGATATTATTCCGATACAGTCATTTTAGACCATTTATGAACTTTTGAAGCTGTTAACAACACATTTGTGCCGAGTCATTTCAAAGATATCTTTCTCCAACGGTGTAACAAATATTGTTCAAGTCAAGAAATGAACAGTCCAAACATGACTCAGCTAAAATGTATTTATAGTTTTCCAGTCTGTGCATAGTGAAGCATGCGACGTAAAGGATTTTTGGACGGTATCGGATTCTACATTTTTATCTGTCCGATACCCGATCCAGTGATTTCGACCAAAATCGGACCGATACCGATTTCAACTGTCCCTCTGTGTATTCTTTTAATCTTCATTTGGAGATCATTCTCTCACAAGTTCTTCTTCTTTGTTCTTTACGTTCAGGGCGTTTATCGCTCACCCTCCCCTCACCTTTAGATGACTACGTTCTTTTCCGCTCATTGTCCCTGCAGAGTTTTCTATTGTTTCTGATGTATTGGGTTCATCAGATGGAATTTACATAATTATGAACAATTGCTGACTGTGAATCAGCGCAGAAACACACACACACACACACACACAGACATACACACACAAAAGCTTGTGAGAACAATCACTTTTCAGTGATATTTAATTAATAATGAATGATTGGTCGGCCGTTGTGCATTTGTCTTTTCTTTCGTTGTTTTTCCTTGCAGCAAACATTTAGCTGTGAGACTCACCAACATGCTGTTCTGCACTGGTCATAAAGTCTGATCGGACCTTGTTCCCAAATGTCAGGAAGGATCTTTTCCCACATTTTCACAGTGTTCGCTGTAACGTGGATCGTTTTAGATGTAGTTCCTGGTTCCTGTGAATGAACCGGTTAATTCCTACTGAGATTACGAATGCAAACAAAACTTTTAGCTTAGTTGTTTGTGAGATGATAATGTGGTCACACTGATGGACAGACGACATGTGATCATTCTCTTGACTGCTAGAAATCCCTTAAATGCATCACATCCCCTCTTGTCGCAACCATGCATGAGGAAATGCTCAACCTGCCACATGTTATCCTTAAAGCTGGATTCTGTTGCTTAGTAAGAGGGTAGGTGTGTGTGTGTGTGTGTGTGTGTGTGTGTGTGTGTGTGTGTGTGTGTAGTATTGGCCGGTGTCCCTGACAACCTTTCTCAACCTGTGAGTAGATTATAGAGACATCTGCTGTACTCGGATGAGCAGAGCTTTATGCTTCTATAGTGTGATCAAAGCTGACCCAGGATCACACTGACTGACAGGTTACATCATTATGGACAAGACAAAAGGTAAGAGCGGCTCCTGGAGCTGATGCCATTAACACAACAAAAGCAATGTGACCAAAATAATCCCAACATATGGTCTCACTATTATTCCCGTAGCTTTAAGGTCGGCTTCTGGTTTTGTTGTTCTCCACAATCCAAAGATGTTGGGGTTTGGTTTGTTTTTTTTCCTAAAACAAACTA